>NC_052349.1:5094387-5275150 GCF_009727055.1 Benincasa hispida | reverse complement strand
ATTGCTATTTGGGAAATAAAGAACCAAAAAGAGGTAGTATTCATTCAACAAAATTCCTAGTTACCCAAATAGCAAAAAATTACCTCTTTTTGATTCCTAGTGAACGTTACCTCTTTTTGGTTCTTTGTTTCCCAAATAGCTAAAAAAAAAAAAAAAAGTATGATAATAAGAACAAAATTTATAATTATTTTATAAAAAAAAATTGAAATTTTGTTTGATGGTCAGATGTAGGGAAGAAGAGGATTTAGTAATAATTTTGAAAAGATGATCTGGGAGACAAAGAGGCAGAAAGGGAGAGTGGTTTTTTAAAAGTTTTCGAAAGAAAAGAAGAGAGATGAGTAGAGAGCAAATTTTTTAGAAGTCTTGGAAGGAGAAGAAGCCAGGCAGAGAGCAATAGAAGACAGAGGCAAATTGTGTTTTGGAAGCTTGTGGTGAGGGTTTAAAAAGTTGTAGGTCGAATTTTCAAAACTCGACCCACGGATTAATGTGCAGGTGAGCGTGCTGGTGAAGCATTGGGAAGGATTAAAGGCTGGACAGTCAAAAGTGTCTGACGGATGGGATGAGAGGCAGTGTATCAAGTGTTGAAAACTCGACCTATGTAAGTCGAGTTTTCAGCACTCGACTTAATCTCTCCCTTCCTCGAGTCTCTACAAAAACTGCTAAACTGCAATAAATCTCTAAATAGTTTTGAAACTACCATAATTCACTAAATATTTCTTCAAACTATAATATTTCAATAAAACATCCAATAAAAATGTTGGCTAGAACATGCCCGCGTGCCACTTCAGATCGGTTTGCGAGGCAATGATGAAGAAATTACTAAAGAGACATGAATGAAAATAATAATAAATAAACAAATATGAGATTGTTCGAGGACTGGGGATTTGGAAAAAAAAAAAAAGTTTGCACGTAGGGGTGTTCAAAAAGCTTGATGACCTAAATAAAGTGATCAACTCAACTAACATTAGAATATATATATTTTTTAACTTATGATATAATTATATATATATATATTATTTAATTAAGGTTTTCTTTTTATAATTTGTTCTTCAATAATTCCTAAAAATAGTTTTAACACTTAAAAAAAATTATTATATAAATTGAAATTATTTTTTAATCTAAATTTAATATATGAAAATAATTAAATCATTTTTTTTATTAACATCCTACTTATTTTTAGAACATAAATTTAAATAAATAACACAATTAATCTAAATCAATTCAATCCGAATATTTTATGATTGGATTAGATTGGATTATTTTTTAATAAAAATTATTTGAATCGAAGAAATTAACTAACTGAATAATTGAATTAGATCTAAAAAATCTTTCGATCCATTTCAATCTAACCTCTGAATACCCCTAGTTTGGGACGTGTAAAAGGAGGGAAATACAAAGAACAATGTGAAAAAAAGGCATGTGTCTGTCTGCTTTTCAAAAACATCCTCTCTCTTAAATCCTTTTTATATACCCATACTGTTATTATGAGCTTTTTTGACCAAATCTATCTATTTCTTCCTCCCTTTAAATATTATTTTAATCTATAAACTTTCAAGTTTTTTATTAAATTACATCTTTAATCTTTGAACTTTAAAATTTCTATTTCTATTGTAATTTTAAAACTTTCTGAACGAATTTTTTAACTTTTTAAATTCGTAGATGTATCAACAAAATTTAAATAGATACATTTATACCTCAAATTTAAATTAAATCTATATCCTATATATAATTTTTTAAAAGAATTTCAAATTTGTCTGTGACGTATTAGACAAAATTAAAGATTTATTGGTATATTAGACATAAAATTGAAAGTTTAACATATTAATAAATACTTTTAAAAGTTCAAAAACCAAGCAAATAAAAATCTCAAAATTTAGGGACTAAAATTTTAAAGTCTCGTCTAGTAATCATTTTATTTTATTTTTTTTGTTTTTTAAAATTAAACCTACGTAGACACTATTTCTATCTCCAAATTTCTTTCTTTTTTATACTTTTCATCGATGGGTTAAAAATCAAGCCAAATTTTGAGAACTAAAAAAAAAGTAACTTTCAAAAAGTTGTTTTTATTTTTGTAATTTGACTAAAAATTCAACCATTGTACTTAATAAAAATATAAATCATGGTAAGAATATGGGTGAAATATGTTTAATTTTCTTTAAAAAAAAAACAAATGTTTACCAAACAATACCTAATTTAACCTATTATTTTTCAACTAATATCTATGTTTACCAAACAAGACCTAATTTAATCCATTATTTTTCAACTAATATCTACTTTCCAAGTGTTACTTAGAAGGTTAGTGTCAACCTGAATACATATATTGAAATCCTCATTTTTGTTTTATTACAACAAAGTGAAGGATTGAACCTCCAACTTCTAGATACGAACGTCATGTCAATACCACTAAATCAAGCTCATTTTGTCTTTAAATCCTCACTTTTTTTTTTCTTTATATAATTATATATATATATTATATATATTTTTGGAATAACTCATCTTGACATGTAGTTGGACATGAGGGGAAAAAATCATCACATGGTTTGATTAGTCATTTGAGCATGTGAAAAGAAAAATAATTTGGGAGAATTAGATTCAAACCTCATCATAGTCATCTACTTTTTGTTTCTTTTTATGCGGATTGTAGAAATGAACTTTTGATTTTGGAGATGGTAACGAGTATTTTAAACTATTGAGTTATGTTCAAATTGATATGATATCACTTCTTAAAATATTAAAATCTCATATAAGTTTTTCTTTTAAGATGAATTTGAGATGAATTTATGATTTTTGAGATAATAATTGGTATTGTTATCTAAACTATTTCAATAGGTAGCACTTTTATATAACTAATAATTAAGTGTATAGTAAATTTTCAAAAGAATTGCAAATATAGCAAAATTTATCTATGATAGATTCTATCGCTGATAGACTCCAATGAGTGATAGACTCTATCGTTGACAAACTCCTATTAGTATTATGATCTGTCAGTGATAGGCCTTTGAGCTGGATCTAAATTTTGTTATATTTGCAGGGGAAAAAAATGTATTGAATTATATCTACTAATATTTTGGCTCTGATTGTTATATTTGCAGCTATCTCTTTTATCTACTGAGCTATACTTGGATTGACTATGTGATAGTCATCTCTTAAAATCTTAAATTCTCACAAGCTTTTTGACAACCAAATATTAAAAAAATTTACAGGTGTCTCGTGAAATTAGTCAAGACGTACATAATTAGTTGGACCAAAAACAATACTCACAAATATTAAAGTTAACAATGGGTAATAAAATAAGAATTGCTTGTAGAAACATTACTCCAAAAAAGAGATCTCTCTCTCTCTACATACCAACAAGAAAACCTTGAAGTCTAAGAATAATAAGATGAGTTGTTTGCTGAAAGATAAAACATTCTCAAAACCAGAGTTGAAAAATAAAGGGAAAAATGATTTGAAAAACCATAAAAAAATAATAAATAACAATAATTAAAAGAAAGAAGAAGAAGAAGAAGAAGAAGAAGAAAAGTAGGAGTTTTGGATATGAATAGTGGGAAGGTAAAGGAGATAGCTGCTGGGTTTGGTACTTTGAAGAGTGATTAATATTCAAACATTTAATTTCAAGCCAAAAAATTCCAACTTCATCATTGCACCAAGTTTGATTGTTCCACACGCCTATATTATCTATCCATACATATATTTTTCTTATTATATATATTTAATATTTTTTTTTACCCTATTCTTCTTTTTTTCTTAATTAATTATTAATCCCTATTATTGTGATTTATTGATTGATAATTAATGGTGGTCAATTTTTTTTAAAAAAAAATTGTTGCACTCTAGGAAACTTCGTCCTTCGATTCTTTACCTATTTTGTTCTATTCTTTTAGTACAATGGGTTGGAGATTTGAATCACGAATATCTCAATCGTTAATATATATTTATGCCAGTTGAGCCTAAACGCATTTTGGTACCTCACGTCTTGTTTAGTCATTATTTTTTTATACATCTTTTTAAACAAAAGAAAGATAAACAAGTGATTGTGCAACTATAATTTCTTATCAATTCAAATTAATTTTTCATGCATAGTGTATTTTGTGTGTTAAATTGAATAAATACTAGCCTAAATTTACTCAAATTTAATGGTGGATTTGAATGGTTTAGGGGAAAAAAGTATTTTTAGTGGGCGTATGAGATAAAGAGTGGAGTGGAATTGTTTAACCGCGGGATCTATAATATAAGAAGTTAATAAGTAATAAACTGACGTTTATAAGTCGTTGAGCGTACAAGTGAAACTCATTGGACTACTAAACAATGAGTGGAGTTGATATTAGTGAACGTTACTTCCGTATGTACCTTTAGAAGAAATAGTACTTCTTAAAAGTACTTTACAAGGTTTGAACCTAAAACAATGGGTGAAGTTAATTAGTGGACGCCTCTTAAATGTTTTTATTGATTTTGATAATATTTTTTTTACTATATAATTAAACACTATGAAAACTTTCATTAATATTTTTTAAGTGGTTAAAAGCTCTCATATCATCTTATTAATAGAAGTTCGAAAACAAAGAATTTTTCTTTTTTAAAAAATAATGTTATTTTTTATGTTTCATAAGTTTGAGAGCAGTGTTTACAAAACTTTTCACCTTTTAAGTTGTAAAATTCAAATACAATCTAAATATTATTTTCATGTAAAACAAAAAATTATACCTACCAAATAGAAATTCACTAATTAAATTCATTGGATTATGTAAATCTAAAAATACAAAAGCGAAATTGGATTAAATAGAGTCACTAGATGGTAAGCACGAAGAATAGTGAGAACGATGCTCTATTTTCTCCTCAATGGTTTTACTCATAGACCCTTAGGTTGTTTATTCAAGAAGACCCAAAATTAGGGCACACAAATAAATCTGAAAAAATAAAATGTAATATACACATGTCATAGTTTAATAGGAGAGGGCAATATTCCCTATAACAAATTCTCAACCAACATATGCTTTTGGAATTATTTTTCTGATATTCCTTTTGCTCAACTGACTGTAATGGATAGTATGCTTGGATTGTGTTGACTAGGTATTTGACTTGTTAACATGCTAAGTCATTTCCTTAATATCCCCCCTCAAACAAGAGAGGAGGTCCACGACACCAAGTTTGGAATGTAGATTTTCAAAATGAAACTAAGGGCTTATGAGACAATCAGCGAGTTAGTCGCTTGATGGTACATAGCGAAAGTCAAGAGCACCACCAAGTACTTTATCCCGCACAAAATGTATGTCAATTTCTATATATTTAGTCCAAGCGTGAAAGACAGGATTCGTGGCAAGAGCCCCAACACTAATGTTATCACACTAGAGAATTGGAGCTTGAGGGGACTTAAACCTTAGTTCAGATAAAAGTTGTTGAAGCCATGTAATTTCTACCAGGGCATGTGCAAGAGCCATGTACTCTGATTCGATGCTTGATCTAGCAACAACACTTTGTTTCTTTGATGACCAGAACACTATGTTATTTCGGAGGAATATGTAGTAAGCAGTTATGGATCAACGGTCATCAACGTTTGATGCCCAATCGGTGTCTGAATAGTCTGTTATCCGTGTGTCAGTACTTGGTTGTAGAAGTATACCATGATGTTTTGTGCCATTTATATATCAGAGAACACGTTTTACCACCTACCAATGGACATCAGTAGGGGCTCGAAGAAATTGACTTAGGTGATTAACAATGTAGAAGATGTTCGGTCGGGTGTGTGTAAAGTACTGTAACACCCCTATTATGCTCCAATACAAAAAGGGATCTTTAAGCAAAGTGTCATCAGTGATAGATAGGTGTTTTTCCAACAACATAAGAAGGTGGGGCTAGTTTGACATTGCTCATCTTCCATTTGAACAGTAGATCATCAACATATTTAGTTTGATTTAACATAATACTTGAGTCCATATAGTGTAGTTGAATGCCCAGAAAATAATTTAACTTCCCTAAGTCCTTCAGTGCAAAAGTAGAGTCTAAAGATATGATCGGTTTGGAGATCAAAGTATTATCATTGTCGGTTATAATAACATATTCGACATAAATGAGCATCAAAACAATAGAAGTATTCTTTTGAGAGATGAACAGTGATGTATCTGACCTTAAATTTGTGAAACTCCATAATAGTAGTGTACTTTTTAGGGTATTTGTCCAGGCCCATGGTGATTGTTTGAGGTCATATAAGGCCTTGTCTAGACGACATTCATAGTCAGGGAATTTGGAGTTGTCGTAGCCGAATTTAGAGTTGTTGTAGCCTGGGGGTTGATGCATGTAGACTTTTTCATCAAGTTTTCCATTTAGGAAGGCATTATTGAAGTCTCGACGAATTACACACTATTTTGAAACAACCAAGCTAAGAACAACTCGAGTATTAAAAGCTTTAATAATAGAACTAAAGATTTCAAAGAAATCAATACCCGGACTCTGATGAAATTCTTTGGCAATGAGACGTGCTTTGTATCATTGAATTGACCCATCTGTGTTTCGTTTTATAGGAAAGATCCACTTATTTTTAACGACATTCTAATGAGATTGTGGATGAACAAGTGTCCAGGTTTGATTTCCTAGGAGAGCTTAGTACCCATTGTCCATGGCGGCTTTCCACTATGGTGTAGATAATGTTGGGGATGATGCCCTAAACTCTCATGTCCTGTAGTTTGTAAATACAGTTTTATACGAACGCTTGTGATATATAATATATGATATTTTCTTCACTACTTATCTTTGAACATTGGATGTTTTATTTGCATTACCATAAACCAATAAACTAAAATCCCTAGTTGTCATTATGTAACTTAAGCATGTTTGTAGAGGCATACAAGTGGATCATGTCTTAAGTGATAACTAAAATAGTTTGTAGTATATGGATATAGGAGGGAAACCTTATCCTGGTAACGCTAGGGATGCGGCCCGCTTTGTAGAATAGTTACAAGTGTTGTGACTTGCTACAGATGGTCTGATCCTGATCATTCATGTGGGGATGTGCGAGCGGGGGCGTCCTATACAAAGAGTTTGTATAAGACCTGACCATGAAGTGTTAACGTCTCGTTATATAACTTCGTTTATGATAGAGACTTCGCTTCACTAGGATGACCATAGGTAACATGACCTCAATCCTGAGTGAGTTGGGAACTTCTTCCTTTGAGGGTGGTCCTTTGATTTGCATGGGTGTGAATGGCCAGATCGCCAACTCAAACCTACCACTTTGAGGATTCGTCTGATTTGGGAGCTGGGAACTCAGCTACACAAGATGGAATTCACTCCTTCCCCAAAGCAGGGGTAAGTCGATAGATTACTCCCTTAAGGGCTGATCCCGAGGTTTGAACGATGTGACGCCACACACCTTCTCATGGCCAAAAAGGTGTCCACACACAGTAAGACTATGTTGTATTGTTCATTAGAAGGATCAGTGGTACTTAAGGAGTGAGATGTAACTACAGGGGCAAAATGGTAAATTGGCCTAGTTGTACTTACAAGCATCTGTGAAGAGTTATCTTAATGTTGATTGGTTATATCCAATGGACACATAAATATATCTGTGGTAAGAAGAGTTCAGTTGTCAGTCTTTAGTGGAATGCTTGGCAGTTAACGGATGGTGGATCTCGTGGCTAAAGAGTTTAATCAGCTATTCACGTACCGTTAGAGCTTTGAGCCATAGGTCCATAAGGTCCCCTTGGTAGCTCAATGGATTCAAGTTGAGAATTAGTTTTTAGGTTAGTTTGAAATGTTCAAATTGACAAGAAGGAATTCAATTATATATGATATAATTGAATTGGTTGATTATATATGATGTGATTGACGTTATATATGAGATACATTAATTAGAGAAAAATGGATATAAATATTATTTATATCTAGTGGAAGATAAAACACTGTGGTTTATATGTGATATTAAACTATAGGTTAATGAATATAATATGATTATATTTATTATTTTAATTTGACAATTATGGGATAATCGTGCACGTCGTTTTCTTTGTAACCGTATGTTAGTGGAAAGTTTGATTCAGTTTTCGTAATTGAAGAATAAAATAAAAATGGTTTTCATTTTGCAAAAGATCCCGTAAACTGAGAGACTATACGATAGCTCGAATTTACTACACGATCGTATACACACGCGCGCATCTTTTTAAATGATTACCTGTGTTTTACTAAATGATCATCCAGCGCCGAGCATTTACTAAATGATCGTATAGACGATCGCAACCTATTTATTACATGATCGTGTACTTCTTCTAAACGATCAAGCACATTCTATACGATAGACCCTACCCTTCTCCCATTTGCTTGGTCGTTGTATACGATCGTCATATCCTCCTACCCTCTACCAAATCCCAACAGAGCTCACTCTTTGGATTCTCACACCGAGAATACCGAGAGTTCCAAATGGTGGTGTCATCTCCATCTTTTTTCTGTTCATGTGTAGACAACTGGTGGTGTTGGTGGACGATAGTATGGAAGTTCCAGCGAGAGCAAGAGGAGTCGTTCCTTGGAGAGAGCGAGATTCGTTGTGAAGAAAAGTTCTTCAACTAGTACGTATCTCTTCTCTTTGTTGTTAATTGTTCTAAGCATGCCAGTAATTTTGTAGTACGATGCAAATCTGTCTGTGTGAACGTAAATGTGGTAACTATATCACAATGTCTTTGGAAAGATCCGCTTCCGCTCAGAGGTACTCTTACATAAGAGTTCCTTCAGATAACACATCAGAAATGTACGTTGGTTCCATCATTATTCAGTTGTGAGAAACTTTAGAGACCCATACCTTGGGTTTTAAGATTCTGGCCTTCCCTCTTGTGATCATCGAATGAGAGGGTTAAGGAATGGGGTGGGGTAGAAGGGAAGATGGGAGGTCTGTAAAAGATAGGGATTGGGACGAGTCAAGGGAGAGGAATGTTGAAGATGGGCACAGTTGAAAGTTGTTCTGACACTAGGCTGAAGGGGTGTGAGTGGAAGACACCTCATATGGAGCATTGGGTTGAGGAATTGGGTTTAAAGGAGAAAGGATTGATTGGTTCATATTATGGGTTGTGGCATACGAGTGGTCATTAGATGTATATGGGCATGAGGATGATATTGGGCTTGAGTTGGGAGTTGGGTCCATTAGATGTATATGGGCATGAGGATGATATTGGGCTTGAGTTGGGAGTTGGGTCTTGGTTATAGGTATAGGCTACGGATGAAGGTAATGATAAAAATGGTTGATCAAGCCAAGCTCATGAATGAGTTGGAAGGTTGGAGGAGGGCTGGTCTATAGTTCGGGGTTGAATGAAAGAGGTGGAGAACGAGAATTCTACTTCATTGAATATCATATGTTTGGTAATGAATAGCTTATCACGATTTTTGATGCATTTGTATCCTTTATGTGAGGAGCTTGGTCTCAGATAAACACATTTTTCAAAATGGAAATCAAATTTGTGAGATTGATAAGGACGAATGCAAGGAAAACAAGCGCATTCGAATATAGGTAAGTTATGCACACTTAATTTTTTTTTTTTCTTTAATAGTACCTCCATTGGTGACTTTCCAGAGAAAATTGGTATATAGAAAGACCGTTGATTAACTGAGTTGCTGAAGCAAAGACATCCCACCATAAATATAATGACATAGAGGCTTGGGCGATCAATGTAAGACTAGTTTCCACAACTTGTCAGTGTTTCATTTCAGCTCTTCCATTTTATTCAGATGTATGAAGGCAAAATAACCTTGTTTGAATACCTAATTGTTTGCATAGTTGCTGAATTTTTATATATTCTCCCCCATTTTCGAATTACAGAACTTTAATTCTCAAATTAAATTCAGTTTTCACCATGTTTAAGAAGTGTTTGAAGACTATCATAATATCAATTTTTAATTTTAAAGGGTATACCCAAATAAATTTGTTGAAATCATCAAGAAATAAAATTTAGTATCGAAAACCATCAGTGAACAACATCAGAGTTGGACCCCATACGTCGATGTGTATAAGATCAAACAATTTTGATGCACGAGAAGCATAGTTTGAAAATGCAGTAAATGGGATTTTCCTAATTGACAAATTGAGTCAAATTCAAAGGTTTCATTTGCTTTAATCGACAAATTACATCCTTTAGCTATTAAATAAAAAACTCATGAAGAATGGTGACCTAAATAATGTTGCCATATATCCTTTGACACAACACTATTAACTCTAATATTAGAAAGAACAAATGCTAAAAGAACATCGTTATTTTTGTTCACAACCGTCTGGTGGTTTGAAATTTTCTCGGATATCTTTTGACACAGCACTCTCGTAGCATTTTCAGTCTTCATGGTAAGAGCCTCTTCCAGTTGGTATAATCCATCTTTGAGGGTTCCCTTCAAAACCACTCGACCTGTAACCTTGTCTTTTACAAGACAATAACAATCATGAAATTCAACATAACCATAATTGTCTTGAGCAAGTTTTGATACACTAACCAGATTTATTAGCAATTTCAAGAATAAATAATACGCTATTTAGACTAAGTAGAGAATTTCCATTAATCAAAACTAATTTACCAACAGAAGCTATGTTTAATTGTTTTCCATTACCCACTATCACTAACTCATAACTAATTTACCAACAGAAGCTATGTTTAATTGTTTTCTATTGCCCACTATCATTACCTCATTACCTCTATATTCTACAAGATTATTGAGGCTGTTATAATCAATAGTGACGTGGTTGGTTGCACCATTGTTTGCATACCAGTTTGAGTCCGGAACACCATCGTCGTTGGTCACAAATGGATTACTATTATGTGAAGTCACGAATGTAGTAGAAGACTTATCAAACACCATCGTCGTTGGTCACAAATGGATTACTATTATGTGAAGTCACGAGTATAGTAGAAGACTTACCATTATTAGTATTAAATGAATTGTTACTTCATTGCTACTTTTGTTGTTGGTGGTGGGAATAAATTTCTTTCATATCTTGATAAAAGACATAGGTCGAGTGATCGAATATGCCACATACTTGACAGGTTGGAAGATTTCCATTTGATCGGCCTCTTTCACGTCCTCTGTTTCCATTTTGGGTTTGATCACCAAGATTGTCATTGAATGGTGCGCATCCCCCGTTTTTTTTATTCACAGTCTGAGGATGTTTTCCTCCAAAGCCTCTTCCTCCACCAGCCATATTGATGGATAGATTAGTGTCGCCATTAACTCGTAGCAGGTTCTGATAATCCAGCCGTCGTTCATAAGTCAACAATTCAGATTGCATTTCTAGCCACGATGTTTCCAGTCTCCCTTGTAATGTTGCAACCACTGGGTTAAAGTTTTCATCTAGTCCCAAAAGAACTTGAGAGACAAAGGCTCTTATAAGAACAGGGCTTCCCGCTTGGCCTAAGTTTTTAGAATGCAACTTCATCAAACGTAAATATTCAGACATACGAAGATTACATTTTCTTTAGTGTTTAAAATTTTGTCTGAGACAATCCTCCTTCGCTCTTGACTGAATACCAAAAAGCTCATGTATAGCTTCCCAAAAGCCCTTTGAATTTTCATACCCCATCAGTTGTATAGCAATTTCAGGGGTCATTGAGTTGTAGAGTCACCCAAGGAGTAGTTGATCCACAACAACCCAGGCCTCATGGTGAGGATTAAGTCCTCCAGTTGTTCCAGGACTTGTGAACTCCCTATGAGGACTCGAGCTTGAAGCTTTAGTGACTGTTGTTCCTTTAGTCACAGTGGTTTCAGTGGTGTTCCGACTTAGATAGATTGGTAGACATTGTATTGACCCAGTCAGTACCCTTCCAATCTATATCTACGGAGGATTGGAAGAGCCAAATTTTTCCACAAAAGAAAATTAGCTCGATCCAATTTAATCATAGTGATCTGGTGGAGGAATTGATTAGGCGAGGACAACACAAAGAAAGGTGAGAACGTTGCTCTATATTTCTCCTCAATGATTTTACTCACAAACCCTTAGGTCATTTATAAAAGAAGCCCCAAAATTAGGACCCACAAATAAAACAGAAAAAATAAAATGTACATATGTCATAGTTTAATAGGAAAGGAAAATATTTCCTATAACAAATTCTCGACCAACAGATGCTTTTGGAATTATTTTCTTGATATTCCTTTTGCTCAGTTGACTATAATGGATGGTATGCTTAGATTTTGCTGACTGGGTATTTGACTTGTCAACATATTGAGTATTTCCTTGATAGATCGAACCTCGACCTTTTTTACTATTTTATTTTTGTTTCTCAAATTTCAATATATTTTCGTGACTTTAAGTGATAAAAATAGCCTTTTATCATTAATTTTCATTAAACATTTAGCGAAAATTTTGATTGGTTTCAAAAACCAATACTTAAATCTATTAATTGCATATATAACATAATAGTTTGCCTATCTAGAAGTAGAACTCTATTAACAAAGGAATCCAACAAAAAAAAAAAAAAAACACAAACAAACAAAGAAGAAAGAAAACTTAAATAAAATTAAATTAAAGCCTACGTTAAGTAATTGTTTTTTTTTTAAAAAAAAAAATCAATGTTTGCCTACAAATCCAGTTAACTCTAATGTATTTGACTAGTTTGGTATATATCCTCGATGAAGTGATTACAGGTAGAATTTTATCACTTTTTCATATATTATTGAACTAAAAACTATTTACCTCCACACTACGAAATAAAAGCTTCCTCTGAACTATGTTTGTATTCACCAACATTAATTTTCATTATAATATTAGCAATAAGCATGTGGTACAATTACAATTTTAGTTCATAAACTTCCAAATTTTTATCTATGTGATTCATGATTGTCTAATAAATCCTTAAACGTTCAACTTCGTGTTTAATATAATAGAGCGACCTATAAACTTTCAATACATGTTGTGTCTAATAAACTTCCAATTTTGTGTTTAGTAGATTCATAAATTTAAAAGAAAAAGAATTAAAATCCACAGACTAAATTGTTAATTTAACCTAAACATAATTATTATTGCTTTGATAGAAGATATAAAATGTGCTCAATAAAAGCATTTCATTGGGTTCCCCGGATAATTCGCCCAACATAACTTAGCTAACATAGAATTGGAAAATTTGCATAAACCACTCAACTTTTAATTTGATCAATCACCCTTCTAAAATTTATGGTTTGTTCCAATTACACCCCTCTACTTTTAATTTGATCGATTAGTCATCCATTGTTTGTTATTGGTTGCAATCAACTTCTATAATTTGTTAAAATTTTACATTTATCCTCATTCGTGAACTTTTTTTTAATTGAAGGAACCTCCGATGGAATTTAATCTTACGGTTATATCAATATCAATACTAATATATGGAGTTGATTGAAACAATTAACAAACTACAAAGACTAATTAATGGAGGTCACATTTACACCAATGAAAATGTAATAAAATCGTGGTAATGTGAAAAATGGACCCATTTGATTACCTTTGTGTTGTTTACTTGTGCCTTGCATCCGTATTAACACATGGGCCCACTTCCAAATCTGTAATAAAAAAATTGCAAACGGATTGACGAGTGAAGCGTGCTCAATCCAGTTGCGTCTGGAAATTACATCGTGTTGTTATGGTTATCATTATTGTTACTGTTTTAGGGGAAAATTATGAATTTTTAACACATTTACCATCATCGTTATTGTTACTGTTTGACTCTCAAAGGTAATAGTAACCATAAACATGAAAAAATTCATAATCTTGAATAAATATGATTAAAAGCAATCCAATTACATTTGCTTTGCTTTAGAGGTGTAATTGCAACAAACCATATAGTTTAGATGCGATGGATCAAATTAAAAGTCAAGAGTGTAATTGTAACAAACCTCATAGTTCAAGAGTGCTTTATATAATTTTCTCTTAAAAAACTAACATAAAATTTGTATGGTTAAAAAACACTTTTAATCCCTAAACTTTCATGAAAATAACAATTTAGTCCATGAACATTGGCTTCTAACGATTTAATCTTTGTACTATCAATTTTGTAATAATTTAGTCCATGTATTTTTAAATTCATAACAACTTAGTCCATAACATAAATAAAGTTATCAAAATTAGATGTCAATTTTTATTATTTTATGATGTAAACTTTGTATTTTATAAAAATAAGTCTCTAATTAGTTTATCTATTTATTTATACAATAAATCTCATTAAATCTTAATACTAATTTCTACAATAGGGATTAAATTGTTGCAAATTTTAAACTACAAGAACTAAATTGTTACATAATAAAGTTCATGGATTAAATCATTAAAAATTTAAAGTTTAAGGACCAAATCGTGACAAATCAAAATTTAAAGACTAAGGCCTCTTTGGGTAACATTTTGTTTTTTGTTTTAGTTTTTTAAAATTATGCCTATGGACACTACTCATACATCCAAATTTCATTTTTTTGTTATCTATTTTTCACTAATAGCCTAAAAATTCAAGTCAAATTTTGATAAATAAAAAAAAAAAAAAAAAACTTTCAAAAAGTTATTTTTGTTTTTGAAATTTGACTAAGAATTAAACCATTATTCTTAAGAAAGATAATATAGGTTTAATTTTAAAAAATTAAAAAAAATCAAATAATTACTAAAAGAAACCTAAATTATTATTTTTATAAAATTTAAAGACTAAAAATTATTTTTAACACTGGACATCGGAAGTTAATTTCCCTCGCCCGACCCCACATGGGGCAAAATCGCAAATGGTCCGGACCGAACCCTAGCTCTTCCTACGGCTCTAGGTTCCTTTTAGGTTTTTTCTTTTCTTTTTTTTTTTTTTTTTTTTTTTTTTGGTGTCATTGTGATCGTCTTCTAATTCTGCATTGTTCGTCATCTACTTGCTGCCCCTTTGCCATCATGAGTCCTACTGTCATCATTGCTATGGAAAGCCTCTCTTTCTCTCTCATCTCCTCTTCTTCCTCCCCTTCTTCTTCTTCTCTCTTCCATTTCTTCTTCTATTTATACTCTCAATCCCCTTCTTCCGCCATTTCTAACCATTTCTCCACCTCCACACCATCCCAAAAATGTGCGATTCTTCGCGATTGATCCTTACTCCTTCCTATTTAGCTTGCCGCCATCGCCGCCGCCCCGTTCGAGTTTACAGGCTCTTGAGGTGATTGATTTGATTTTCTTCTTCTTCGTTTTCTCTGATTCTGTTATTTACACTCTTCATGATTCGTTTTCAGGAGGATGAAATTCGCCAAGGAAGAGGTTGAGAGAGAAATGGAGATTAAGAATTTGAAACTGTACATGGAGAATCAAAGCATTATTGAAGAGAACGAGAGATTGAGAAAGAAAGCGTTTCTTCTTCATAAAGAGAATCAGGTTTTGTTATCTCGACTCCAGAATTTCTCCAATCATAAACCATCGCAGCCTAGCTCCGATTTGAGTGACTGCGGAAGGGAAATTAAACAAAATCATCTGTAATCAAAGAATCAAGTAGATGATCTCTCGACCTTTGATAATTTTCTTGCTACTGATTTCTTCTTTTTTTACTACGATTAATTCCTTGGTTTGTAATCTGTTGTTTTGACAATAAATTAGGTTTTTTATTTTGAGGGGAAGGGAATAAAGGGTCAAATTCGGTTATTAGGGGATAGATTTTCAGAATATAGTTAGTCGTGTGATGAAATATTATCATGAAGCAAAAACTCTGTAGTTTGTACTGTTAAATTCGATCTATCTAAATTCTCCATTGATGAACCTTTCTTTTTGTCATCAAATTCCATTGAAGAAGCTTTGGTTGGTTTGATCTTTGAAGCAAGAGAATGATTTGGTTTTTTGGCCTAAAACTTGAATCAAATCGGTTGAAATAAGATTAACTCTAACTTTTTGGATCAAATCATAGAATTTAGGAGTGAATTAGTTATCCATAGAATTTAGGAGTGAATTAGTTATTTAACCTTGACATATTCTAATTTTTATATTAGTAAATTTTAACTTTCTTTTTTCTTTTTCAGCTACCATTCAAATATACAATTTTAAATCTTCCTCGTTCCAAATCATATCTCAAACTAAAATCACATCTCTTAGACTTTTTTTTTAATTCAAATAGATGGTAAAATCCTAAATTTTCATGAGTTAATCAATTTAGAATCTTTATTTCGATTATTTTTTAAAATCATTCATGTATTAATTCTCAAACGTGTATAGACTTATCCAAATGTCGGTTTTTCAAAAAGGGCAATTAGAAGAAAAATGTAGGGATGATTCTCAAAAGAAATTATGGATAAGATTCTACTATAAAAATTTGGCGTGTTGGCGCTTGAATCTCATTTGTGTTGTGCTTTATTGCATGTCATTCATGAACTTGACCTCTAGCCCGCTTCTATAGTACGGTCTTGGGTTACTTCAAATTGACGTGCATAAGTGATACTTGTACCAATGTGATGTCAAGCCTATTGCATTTTGATGCTTTAGTTAATATTACTTACCCTATCCTTTGAGATTTGGACTTTGCCTTAGCAATTGATACAATTATAAGTTTAATATGAAGTTTTTTTTTCAAATGGAATATAATAGAAGTGGTAAATTGATACACCTACAAAAATTCAGTATTTGAATTGATATAACCCCTACAGTTTAAAGGTATATATTGATATTTTGATATTTTTTCGATGTTTTAAACTCTATCGGTAAATATAAGAATAGGAATAAGAAATAATGAATGATACATTATTTAAATCCAAGTAAAGTGTAATTCAATTAAAAGTCAATCGTTTACGTTAATATAATTCTTGAATGATCAAATTCGATGTCAGATGTTGGATTTGTCCCCCATAAAAAGAAAACACAACTTAAAAAATCCTACCAATATAGTATAGTAACATGCTCAAATGCATTTTCTAGTTTCCACGTTAATTATATATATATATATATATATATATTGATTTATTCATAAATTTAAATGAAAAACAAAATCACAAATCGTAGTATATATTTTATGCAGGTTGTACTATGATAATTTACCATTTTGGTTTATAAAAATTCTTAAATAGAATTTAAATTTGCATAAAAGTATTAAATAAAAAAATGAGTAAGATGCATGAGATCTTAAATAGGAAGTTCTAAATCACTAATGGTCCATTTGAATTGAATTAAGAAAACAGCGTTTTAAATAAATAATAAATAAATAAATAAATAAAAAGAAATTCATTTTTACTTAAACACTTTTGATTAAAAAAAATAATTAAACTATATTTGAAAAGATATTTTGAGTTATTGCCAAGCAATTCAAGTCTAAACCATAATAATAGTGTTTATAGTTGAACTTTAGAAGTCATCACCCATTAACTTCATCTATAGATTGTTCGATTCTATCCAACTTTCAATTTCTTTGAAAAATATTCCAAGGGTTACTTTAATGGTGGGACAAATGTGTATATATATAACGAACAGAATCTAAATAAAAACAATAATATTTGAGCTCGAGACTTATGACACGATAAAATATTGAGATTTGTTAGACTTGTTTTTTTAGCTGAAGAAGTTGATAAACAAGTACTTTTATAGATAAACACAAACTTAAAAGCTGTTTTTTTTTCCAATAAAAATAGTAGTAAAATAATTATAAAACAGTTGGCAAGTCGTCTGGTTCAATAAAGTGGGGAGGGGAATAAGAACAATTAATTATATTCAAAAATAAAAAATATATTTTTGGATTTCTAAAGATTAGGAAAAAAAACCCTTTTGAAAATAATAATCTCATGTAAAAACGAGAATAATTGTTTTTTTTAAAAAAAAATAGAACGTAACGTAAGGGGAAAACTAAAGATATATTTTTTTAAAAAAAAATTGAAAATTGCCACTCAGAATCAAGAACAAGATAGCTCAACAGAATGAGGCCAACCAACAGGCATCCTCATTTAATAAACACATTAGACGCCAAGAAACGAGTTGAAGACTTGAAATACACGTCCATTCATTGATATTATTATTACTACAAATTCTAACACACAAAACTGATAACAGCCCTACTAGAGAGACAACGTAAAAGAAACCTTAAGATTAATGGCATGGAATAGACCTCAAAAACTTGTAGAAGCAAGGCAGCATCTAAGGCCTCGACAACTCTTGGCAAGGAACCGTGCCACTAATACCGACTAACCAAAATGAAATCATCATCATCAAGAACTTGTACATCTTTTATGCCGACAAAATGCTCGCGCCCAATTTGCTTGACCAAGTTCACAAACTCCTCTCTCTTTGCTTTTGGAAGAGGTACATATGGTAGCCTAAACACAGGTCTCACGACTCCGAGTTGAGCGAGAGCTGTATTCAAGCCAATTGGGTTGGGTTCAAAGAACAGCCAGTCCATCAAAGGCAACAGCTTTGCATTTAGGGAAGGGTTCTTCCCTTCAAACATGAGCTCTCTCATTAAACCAGGCACCAAGTTGCTAGTAACAGAAATAACTCCAGTTGCTCCATGATTCCACCTAGCATCGTGACATTGATCGTCGTTTCCACTCCAGACCACAATTCCTTCGTCGGTATACTGCTTGACGCGATCGTTTCCAACACATTCCTTCACACCTGCAAGATTGGCACTTTGAGCAACAGTTTGAATGACTTGTGGGGGAATATCTTGGCCAGTTCGTGGTGGTACGTTGTATATAATAGTGGGGCCCATAGAAAGCACACAATTGAAGTGCGAGATCATTCCCTCAATGGAGGTTTTTCCATAATAAGGATTTATATGAAGGGCAGCGTGCATTCCAACAGCAAATCCCTGCTCCGAAGCATGAATTGCTTCTCTTGTAGAGTTACTTCCAGTGTTGCCTATAACCTTGATTGATCCACCAAAACAGTTGACAGTGTGACCAATAAGCATTATGTGCTCATCCCAGCTCATCAACTGACCTTCACCAGTCGTGCCACCTACGATCACACCATCAGCTCCATTTTCAATCTGCCGATTCACCAAGGCATCATATGCTTCAAGATCAAATCTACCATCGGGAAGATAAGGTGTTTTAATGGCAGTTACAAGTCTGAGAGACTTGATATCATCTGCTGATGTCCTGAAATAAAATTTAGAGAAATTGGGCCAATCTATGAATACTTTATGATGCAGGTGATAAACCAGTACAGAATCATAATAATAATATTTTAGAGCCAGGAAAACAATCCAGACATTGTCTATATTAGTCTATCACATTGTTAATAGCTAGCTAGTCACATCTCACAGCAGTTGTTGTATCGAGAATATTTACTATTGAATTCACATCATAGACAAAATCCCACGACAGTATCTCAAAAAAAAAGGGTGGATGCCATGGGTAATAGATGCCTGGGAATGAGATGGAAATGTTATAAATTTAATTTAAACATTAAAATTTTAAATAAATAAAATAAATGTATCAAATAAAAACAAAATATTAGAAAAAGGAGGAGAAAAAAAGAAAGGAAAAGGAGATTTAGAAAAGCCTTACTTTTGGACGGTATCAAATTCCCTTTGACATGAATATTAAGAAAGCATGAGAATCACTTATTCCCATGTCCCATCCCATCTTTGAGACGCTTTTTTTTTAAATCTTGTACCAAACAAGGGCCTTGTTCGTATATCCATTCCCCATTCCTACGTTCATTACCTACTCAATTTCCTTGATCCTAAAGGAGCCCTTAATTCTTGAAGAGCAGACAATTGTCACAAAATATCTAATCAATCAAAGAAAGCATGCAAGCTTCCTCTTTTGTTACCTTACACCCACCGAGGAAACTTGACCTCTGTGATGAAAAATAATTTTAACACAACAACTACTGACATGAACTGGAGAAAACTGAACGCAAAAACTAGAATTTCCTAAACATTCACTGCAAATAAACTGATAAGAATACGCCAAACACTTAAAGCCAAACGCTACCTAATGCAAACAGCCCACATGTAAACACAATTAGAAATACTATTTACAAACATTAGCATAGTTCACTAAGAGGAGGGAGGGTTCTTCCGAACTTAATATCCATATTCCATAAGAGGAGTGGCGGTTTGGCATAGAAAGAATTCGAGAAATTAAATACCTCACCTGTTCTTGACTTCCAAACTCCGCATTGGGAGATGTAAATTGGGTAGGATGGCAGCCTGTGGAGATCTCCATCCGGCAGCCCTCTTGGTACAGTGTCTGACAATAACGAAGGAAGTGGCATTAGCAAGTACATAAATTTACAAGTAGTGTTCAAACGGCCCTCCATTTCCAATTGAACCAATCATTCACAATGAACCAAATTGATATTCTATGTTAAATTTCATTCACTTTAGAAAATTTTAAAACAAGAGTATTAATCAAAATAGGAAGAATCTAACGTTCCTTGGCAGATCATTGGCGAGAAAACTTTAATTTATCTCCTTCTGTTTTCTTTTCATACTAGAAGATTTAAAAAAAACAAGCAGACAGAACCATCATTGAATTATATGTATCACTAGTATGTTTGTTGCAATAATTAAATGGAGACAAGGAACTACATGTAATTTTATGAAGTACAACCCCACAACCACAACTGATTACAATCACAACGATGGAATAACTCTAGTCAACGTCCGGTTGAAACCTTGATGACCAGCATACGGATAAAGTATCCATATCTTTAAAATAAAATATGTCAAAGCCAGCTACTAAAATTGCGTGTATGAATTCATTTCAAGTAAATCCAAAAAAGTTAACGCGTTGTTTAATAATTAAACCGAAAAATGGTAGGTAAACCTCTTGTAGCTGTCGTTACAACTGGGACGCGGAAACTGAAGAGCATGTTCCCGCCAGCACGCCGCATAGCCTTTAACACTGGCCATCTGGAACAGCCAACCGAAAACAAAACTTTCACTGATGATGAAGCTTCTTCACGGACCAACCAGCTGCCGGATTCGATACCGGAAAATAAAAACCACCGAGAAAAATACGTGGGAGTCCTGAAGTCTACAGAATGATGATGGCGGCGATTGTGATTGCAGCAGTGGTCGAGATTGTGGTCGAACTAGCTCCGGTGACAGAACGTCGGAGGGAGCTGCCGGAGAAGTTCATCTGATTGACTTTGAATTGAGAAATGCTTTTGATTGGAGCAGAGGAAGAGTGAAGGCTTTGAAATTTGAAGGGAGGAGGTAAGTGGAAATGGCTGATCATGGCTAGGGCTAGGGTTTGGAATATTTGGATGGGCTTTTGATTCTGGGTAAGGGAAAATTGGGCTTGCGGTTTGGGTCGAGCCCAATAACGAGGTATTGGAATGGGCCGAGATCAGCCCATGTGTTTAAATGAAAAATAGCCGTTAACATTTTTAAATATCAAAATATGACTTTTTAATTTGCATTACTCTCAGTGGAGAGAGGGCTTGAGTTTTTTTGAGAAATAAGTCAATATCCAAAAACTTAAAGGGATGAGGTGAGCATTGGTCGGTCGGAGTCGATTTTCTGACTAAATCGCCACCGAACTGATTGTGGTCGGTTTAGTACATGTTCAAATCGACCTGGATCGTCAAGAGTAAAAGTCGGCCAGGGTCTATCAGCTTTGGTCGGTTAATCGATTTGGTTAGTTTTATTCTTTAAATTTCTTTTGAAAAATTTCGATTTATAATTTTTTTCAATCCAACACCGACCAACCCCTCTCCTTTTTCGATCGATCGAGTTCGTTTCAGGTAGTCGATTCTGTTTTTTAGTCTATCATGCTCACCCCTAAGGGGAATGACGTAATTTTTCTATTTTTATTCCAACTTTTTATGACACGTGACATAAAAATATAATGAATTAAAAAGGATTGATTATTCTTTTGGATGTAATATCTTTCAAACTAAATGTTGATAGGGAAAATGGTATATATAAAACTGAATACACTAGAAAATTGATTACACTTCAATTACTAGAAATAATACACTCAATATATGATATTCAAACTCAAACAAAAGTCAAATGGAGTAACAAGGCTCAGATATGAAAATAACCAAAGATTTGAAAGAACTTCAAAACCTTTGGAGACTCAAAACATAGTCGAGGCACGCTTCTGGTAAGCGCTACCCTGAAAACAATCATTCGTTATGCACAAATTACAAGCAGACTACAGCAATCGTCTCAGCAGGATACAACGACTAGCTATGGTAATACTGCAACTTCAAACTACTCGGATCTGGCATAAGTCTTCAATGATGCTCCCAACACAACTCAAAAACAAAAGAAATAAGTGAGAGACCAGTTTCTGCTTGAGATTCTGGAAACTATTTTCACAAGTCTTGATTCGAACAAACGATACTCCCTTTTTGGTCAATTGAGTAAAGGTGGTGGCTATGCAAGAGAAATTCTTTATAAATTGTGGGGCAGGGCCAAGTCGTAACCATCTCAATCTTAGTTAGGTCCCCCAAGGAAGGACACTTTACATAGCCAGAATTCACACTTTGAGAATTTGGCATACAACTCATTCTTTCTCAACATTTCCAAGACCTTCCTAAGATGTTCCTCATGCTCTACCTCTGTTTTGGAATAGACCAAAATATTATCAATAAAAATCATTACAAAAGAGTCAAGAAAATCCTTGAATACCCTGTTCATCAAGTCTATAAACACCGTTGGAGTGTTGGTCAAACCAAATGACATTATAATGAACTCATAGTGTCTATGTCTAGAACGTGATCTTAGGGATGTCGCTATTCTTTATCCTCAATTGGTGGTAGGCTAACCTGAGATCAATTTTGGAGAACACTGTAGCTTCCTATGGCTGATCAAACAAGTCATCAATTCTGAGGAGTGGATACTTGTTTTTTATGGTTACATTATTCAACTCCTTGTAGTCTATGCATAGGCATAATGAACCATCCTTTTTCTTCACGAACAACATTAGCGCACCTCGGGGTGACATACTTGGACGTATAAAACCTTTGTCGAGCAGCTCTTGCAACTGGGTCTTAAGTTATTTCAATTCTGTTGGAGCCATTCTATAAGAAGCTTTAGAGATTGGAGTTGTGTTTGGTTCCAATTTAATAATGAAATCTCTCTCTCTATACAGTGGCAAGCCCAGAAGATCCTTTGAAAAAACGTCTGGATACTCCCTCACAACTGACTCGATCAATGAGGTGACTTCAGGATCTCTGGTATCAATTACACTGACCAAAAGGCCACAAGCACCCTAGCTAACCATCCTCCTAGCTCTTACAGCTGTGACTACCCTAAGCGAAGCCTCTGTCTTAGCTTCTCTAAACTTGAAACTAGCTCCCGTAGGCGGGGTAAAGACAACCTCTCTACGAAAACAATATATGATGGCATGGTTGGCAGCCAACCAATCCATGCCTAAAATAAGATCAAAGTCTGTCATATCCATGACTAACAAGGTCACATCTAATATATGTTATGCTATCACAAGCTGACATGCTTTTACCCTCTATGTCACATGAATAACATCTCCAGATGGAGTAGAAACTGACAACACATAACACGACAACTCTAATTATATCCTAGCATGCTTCACAAATACAAACGATATGAATGAATTCGTCGAACCAGAGTAAAAAATACAAGGGCATAATGTCCTAGGATAGGAAGTGTACCTGCCACCACTGAGTATGATTTTTCTATCTTACGTTGAGTTGTGGCATAAACTCGACCCTGCTGTTGTTGTCGAGTTGAACTCCCCTGCTGAAAATTCGAAGATTGACCCCTGCCACTTCCAGAACCACTACTAGGACATTGGTTGGCCATATGTCCTGCTTGCTTACACCTAAAGCAATTCCCTGTACCGATCAAATAACGCCCCAATGTCGCTTCCCACACGATTTGCATACAGGTCTGTCCCTCTAAACTTCTTCTAAACTAGAAGCTTACTACTTGATATGCCCCACCGGTCTCTCTATATTATGGCTTTTCTATGGAGATTCTAAAGCTCTCTGGTCCACTTTTCTATTTTGGCCTAAGGTGGGTTCTACTGCTAATGACTTCAAAAACTCTAGCCCCGATGGATAGCCTACTCGTGTTGTCGCACGAAAGACTGTTGCATAGGTGGTAGGCTTAAATGCTTGCACAATGCCTTGCACCTCATCCCGAAGTCCTTGAACAAATCTTTCAGCTCTCTTTGCTGTAGTGGACACAAGTCGGGGGCGAAACAAGACAGCCTGTCAAACTCCTCTTTATACTCTTCCACCGTCATGGTCCCCTGCTATAGGTTCATAAACTCGGCTTGTTTGTTGTACTTCACATGGGCAGAAAAGTACTTTTCGTACAATCTTTCTTTGCATTGGTTCTACATTGCATGGCTTCTACTGGCATCTGTCATTCTTTCTGCTAAGCGTCACCAGTGTTGAGTGTTATCAATTAGTACAAATACGACGCACTACAATTTATGCTCTTTTGGGCACCTCATGTACCGGAGGATACCTTCTATGAAAGACATCCACAACTCCGCTTTAGTAAGGTTCTTTAGTAACCCATCGAATGTCAGAGGGTCATATGTTTTTAAAGTCCCACAAGTGCATAGCCTCCTCTGAAATACCTACCACAACTTGGTTCAAAGTCTGATCCTAATTTTGCACTTGTAGCGTCGGAACTTGCGGATGAGGTACCTGTTGTGATTAAACATGCTGAGATATTTGTTCCACCACAATGTACTTTAGTTACCCCACCACAACCTTCATAACCACTTATCCAATTGTTGCAACCATGGTGATATACTTGGTCGGGACCTCTGGAGGTGTCAACACTCGTGAGGGTATGGTCGGATTCAGAGCCCATTTCTTGTTCTAACCCTTTGCCAGGTTAACCCATAAGGGTCAACAGGGGCAAGAGGTTCTCTTGTGCAAACGGGTTCTATGCTTATAGATTTTGCACCACAAGAACTTGTACTTCAGGGTCTTGCTCTCTTTTAACCACACGTAGTCTGTGGTGCCATCTTCTGATAACCACACGTAATCAATTTTAACAAAAAACCATTACAAGAAATCTCGTCAGTTACGATTATAAATCAAGTAAAATTTCATGCATAAAATCCTAAAGGACTTTCCTCTAAGGGACATACCTGGCGATGACGAAGAATTCGTTCGTGGCCAATGGGACAATTTAGACATACCTAGTAAGTCAGTCTACAGAATCTAAAACCTAGGCTCTAATACAAATTGTAACGACCTAACTTTCTCCTATATTTCCAGTATGCCACTCCATACATGCATGAGCTTGACAATGTGTATACCTCAAGAAAAATTTAATAAAAAGGTCAAACTTTTATTTCTAAAATAATCATATCATAAAATATTGTTTAGGACACCCTGACTCTAATTTTAAATAAATTGAACAAACCATTAAAATAATGAATGAACAAACGAAATAACCAAAAGTTTTGAATGTTATACCTCTAACTTAAATCATGCCAAAATAAGAATGTAAGTGTGGAAGCGTTGTGATGTCCCAATGACCGGGTCATGGATCCCTCTTGTCATTCATTGGTCTATCTTTATCTTTACCTAAAAAACATGAAGAGAAAAGAATGAGTATATAAATATACCCAATAAGCGATCCACTACAGGGCCCATTAGGTGCCTTCCTACCGGAATTCAAGTGCACATGCATAGGCATAGGTATAGGAGTCACTATTAGTCCAACATAATCATAAGCATACGATCATAGTCTTTACTCAAGCCTGAAAGGGGTTCAAAACAATCTTAAAATACATCCTTCATTTAGATATCACAACATTCACATACAATCACAATTTTCCTGACAAAAATATAGGCCTCTGTAACCCCTTCATCAGCCAAACATAGCAAATTACAAAGCAAGTCATCACAGTTCAGTCCAACATATAGAATTACGCTTTCAGTACAACCTCATACTTAACAACAACTTGGTTTCGAGGGCGAACCGATAGTAAAGCACTTACCTCAATTTTTAGACATAAAGGAATTAATCCAAGCAACCAAGTAACTGAACTCTCCTCTTAGTTTAGCAGAAGCTTGAATAAAAGTTCCTAACACCAACCATAAATGCATAATTCAACTTGTAAGGCCAATCCCCAAAACATACACAATTTATTCCAACAGTACCCACATCACTTACCCCAAAACTTGCCAAAATTAATCCAATGAAGAATTGGGCCACTCGCTAAAATGCTTTAGAACCTCAACTTTAAAATCTTAAATTCAACTGAACCAATCGTCAGACCAAAATTACACTACATAGGCAAGATCTTTCAAGAAACCCAATAAATTGACTGAAAACAACTAAATCCTTACCTAACAACGCGCGAAAAGAGGGCCACTTGAGTAGACACATAGCTATCCAGACGAAATATGTCGCAAACATCGAAGATAGTGATGACGGCGATGGAGCTACGTGGTGAACGATGGGTTGGGTTGGTTGTGAGGTACAGAAGACATTCGATGACTTTAGGCACGATAAACGATGACCACTCGAAAGGACGCATGCGAAGATCGGTGGTGAGCTTCACGGTGGCGGACTAGCAGTCGACTGCGTCTGGCAATCAGCGACTGATGGAAGCTGCAAACGACGAGGATCTCACGAGGGAGGTCATGCGCTGCTTTGAGAAAGAAAAAGAATAATGTTCTTTTTTTTTATTATTTCTTTTCTTTATTTGCATGCAAACTGAGGTCCCCATTTAAATAGAGTAAAAAAAAAAAAAAAAAACCCAGACCCTAAACCCCCCCCCCCCCCCCCCCCCCCCCCCCCCCCCCCCCCCTTTTCCTCAACACAAAACATCTATTTTCTCTAACCACCATAAATTTTATTTTATTTTCACCTCAACCTAATAATTAAAATTCCAATAGGAATTTAAATCTCCAACAATTCCAATTAAAATCCAATTGAAATCCACCCAATTGAAAACCAAAACTAATTATGTTCCCAATAATTGAATTAATTTCATATCTTGACCAAGATTTATTTAAATCAATTTAACCAAAATAAATAAATTCTCTATCTCTAAAATTAAAAATCCAAATCTAAATGATCAAGAGAAATACACGCAATTTCCTAGAATTTGGTTTGTTACAGATATCTTCGATAGAATTTTGGAGCCATTCAGCTTCTTCTCCTCCTTTATCAAGAGTTATGAACTCTGATTCCACAGTAGAATGTGCTATACACGTCTTTTTTGAAGTTTTCTATGATACAATTGCTCCATCTCGTATAATGAAATCCACAGTCTAAAGTGTACATCAAATACTTTATAACTATGACTAATGCATTTCAATGATCACACCCAAGGTTGTTGGAGTTTATTGCTAACCTTCCTACTAAATAGACAATATCAATGATAGGATAAACAAGCATAAAGCGGAAGCAAACCAATCATTATGCACTCTAATTACACTTAATTTGAGTTTAAAATCATGCTTAAAACATAATTTCACAAAAGAGGGTTTCACAATTTATACCCTTGTAAAATCCTTCTTAATCTTTGCTCTCTACACGAAATTGGATCTCCAAATCCTTAGTAGACCACCAAAATGAGCTTTTCTACTTACTTCAGCCTTAGATTGAGTGGTGGAAACTCAATATTGAGAGGGATCAAGATTGATTTGAGAGAGCTTGAGAGTAAAAGAGTTTTTGCAGAAATTTCATAAATTTCAGATTGCATGAATGTTTAATCTAAAAAACTGAAGCTTTTATCAAGCTCAAACATGCAGCACTCACCCATTCAACAATTTGACACTTCAAATTTCACTTAGTGAGTGGCCTAGGTGTTGATTATGGACAAATCCACTAAACCATTTGAAAATTGGGGTAAACCCATTTTCAAATTTTAAAAACATTTTTAATTTCCACTATTTTATTTAAATTAAAATAAAATTTAAATAAAACTAAATTTCAATTCTGAAATTGAAATTTATAAATTAAAAACGACTTATTTAAACAATTTAATTAATTAAACATATTTAATTAATTAAATAATAAGTCAATAAAATACCTTATTTAAACATGAATCCTATTCATGTAATCAATATTTAAACTCACCAATTTACGTTTAATTTTGATAAATTTAAACGTTATTATATCGAATATAACTATCCAAACCCTAACATTGAATTTGAACATTTCAAATTCAAAACCCTAATTTGGAATTTAAACACTTCAAATTCGCTCAATTTTCTAATCCAAGGTGTAATGTTTTGCGAGCTAGTAGAGGAACCTTATGGACCTACAGATCATGAGCTCCAATGATTTGAGATAAATTGGTTAAATTCTTTAACCTCAGTTAATCAATATTCATTAACCACCGAGACATACCACTATAGCTCGGTGGTTGCATTCTTCTCACTAGAGATATATTTCTGTCCACATGATTTAACCATAATTCACGGGTCATTCGTAGTTACAGCTATGTCAAAATTACTGTTTTTCAGTCGATCCTTCACAGGTCATTCGTAGTTACAGCTATGTCAAAATTACCATTTTATTCCTATAAAAACATCTTGCTCCTTAAGCTCCTAGTGATTCTATATTGAACAATTGGTTCATAGTCTAACTAATAAACTATGTCTTTCTCAGCCATGAGAGGACGGGACTTCTTTGTTCAAGACCATGAATCAGTACTTAAGGGAACAACCTATTTGCTAACCCTAAAACGGGTAGGAGCGAATTCCACATTACAGGACTATGTCGACAGCTATCTATCTGATCTTATCCCCAAAATGGGAGGCTTGTTGAGCAGTGTTGTTGAACTACTCTCACCTATGCAGATCAAAGGATAATCCCGAATAAACAGGAGTTCATAGTTAGCTCAAGATTAAGATCGAGTTACCCTATGTCATCGAATTGAAATACTTTGTTTTAATAGTAAACGGTTGTTATAAAGAAAAAGTGACTATTTCGTGATCCGGTCTTATGCAAAACTCTTTTGCATAGGATGCCCTTACTCGCATGTCTCCACATGAACGATTTTGGTATCACGTCATTTGTATCATTATACAAAATAAGTTGCATCCATAGTGTCCCCAGGACAAGGTACCCAATCTCATCTATATACTTATAGACCTTTTTGGCTATATACTATAACTTGATCCTCTTTTATGTCTCTACATAAAGTTACAATATTCATACTATAGTCATGGATTCATTTGTTGGTTTTATATTACATAATGCAATTTCAATAAACACTTTTGTTGAATAAATACTTCAATAATACTTTTACTGATAAATAGAATATATTTCATGATTATGAACTGCGAGTTTTAAGACATTCTCAACAATCTCCCACTTGGACTAAAACTCTAGTGGGTTACAGATACAAATATATAATGTTGAGAAAAGAGAAAATACAATAAACTATGGCATCTATATACCCTTGACATTCTCCCACTTGCCCTAGATTTATGAAGCTCGTTGTCTCAATCCAACCAGATGGCCCTCAAGCACTTTAGCCATGAGGGCTTTCATAAATGGATCAACAAGATTATCCTCAGAGGCTATTTTTGTGACTATCACGTCTCCTCTGTGTACTATCTTCCGAGTGAGATGGTACTTTCTCTTGATATGTTTCCCGCATTTGTGGCTCCTCGGTTCTTCTGAGTTATCACAATACAGGGTGATCGACAGATGCATATTTGGAACCACTTCCAAATCCATCAGAAACTGAAATGGATTTCCTAGAATCTATATTAAGAGTGAATATTGATCATGAAGTGGATTTCCTAGAATCTACATCAGTCAGAAAATCAAAATCAGTATATCCCATAAAGATTAAATCCTTAGGAACATACACGAGCATATAATCTCTCGTTCTCCGAAGATACTTGAGGATGTTCTTAACAACAGTCCAATGGTTATGTCTAGGATTGGACTGAAACCTACTGACAATTCCAACTGCAAAGCATATGTTGGTACATGTACATAACATAGTGTACATCAAGCTTCTGACTACTGTGCATAAGGAATTCTTTTCATTTCCTCGACCTCTTGAGGTGTCTTAGGAGACTGTTCTCTAGACAAATGAATTCCTGTCTAAAAGGTAACATGAAGCTCCTGACTACTGTGCATAAGGAATTCTTGTCAATATAAGATGCTTGAGATAATGCTAGCGTTCTGTTTTTGCGATTCCAAATAATTTGGATTCTAAGAACATATTGGGCATCTCCCAGATCTTTCATTTGAAATTGCAATGCTAGCCATCTCTTTACATCAGCAAGGAACCCTGTCTCATTCCCAATGAGCGAGATATCATCAACATAAAGGACCAAGAAAGCTGGTTGATTATCTTATTGTAAACACAAGGTTCGCTAATATTCTGTTCAAAGCCATAAGATTTCATTGCAGTGTCAAACCTTTTATTTCAGGATCAAGATACCTGTTTCAATCCACAAATGGATCTATTAAGCTTGCAAACTTTTTGCTCCTAACCCTGTCTAATAAACCCTTCTGGTTGAGACATGTAATTCGTCAAGATAATGATTCAAAATGTTATCTTGACATCCATTTTCCAGATTTCATATTCATAGTAAGCAACAATGGATAAAAGTATTTTAATCGCTTTAATCATAGTAACAAGAGAGAAGGTTTCCTCATAGTCTACCTCCTCTCTTTGGGTAAAACTTTTTGCCACGAGTCTGGCTTTATAGGTACCAGTTTCGTCTCGTTTTCTCTTGTAGATCCACTTACAACCAATAGGTTTTACCCCATCCAATTGATTTGCAAGTTCTCAGACGGAATTAAAGTACATCGACTTTATTTATAGATCCATGGCTTCAGTTCATCGATCTCTATTTACATCTCTCATTGCCAGTTTAAAGGTTAATGGATCTTCTAAGCCATCATTAGGTATGGTGACATGAGTTTCCGCCAAACCCATATAGCGATCAGGCTATTGAACAACCTACCTACTGAAGGAACTCTAAATCTAGAGAACCAGTGAGTGGAAGCAGATCGTTCCAAATACTATTGTGAAACAACATGAACATTTACAATCAAACAAAACAGTTATGCATCAAGATAAATTGCAGCATGTTTCTTACTCAAAGTACAAAGGAACGAGTACAATACCTTTGAAGAACCCTTTCTTCTAGTATTTCCTCGATCAAACAGCAATGCGTCCAACAGCACGAATGCAACGATCCTCTAGAAAAACCTCGATCACAACTGAGTAAAACTCGATCCCTGATCCTCGAACGAAACTTGATACCATCACACGGCTACCTTGGTATTCTCGGTGTGAGAATCTAGGAGTTGTGAGCTCTATATGGATTTGGATGGAGGGATGGAAGAACTAGACGACCGAGTAGGCGATAGAAGGAAGAAGTCTATCATATAGACCTGAGTACTCGATTGTTTAGTAAGCGAGTAATTATCGTATAATAAACTTGATGACTATCGTTTACTGTCTCAAGTTTGAAAACGATAACTTGATGCGTAAATCGTCTGTTTATTAATAATGAAAACTCTTTTCATCTTTATCCTTCAGTTGACATAAACTGTGCATAACCAACCACTAAGTCGGTTATCGGAGACAAATAATATTAATTATCTCATAATTAATATATTATAAATAAATACAATAACTAACTTATCATATTATATTTATAACCTATAGTTTTAATATTATATTATATGCAACATATAAACCATAGTTCTTTTCTCCTTTATGGAATTTAATATAAATCATATTTATATTAATTCCTCCAATCTAATAATGTATCAAATACATCAAATCAATTATATAACGTATAATTAAATTAATCTAATTATATCATGTATAATTAAATTCCCTCTTGTTAATTTGAATCTTTCAAACTAACCCAAAAACTGATTCTCAACATGAATCCATTGAGCTACCAAGGAAACCTTATGGACCTGTAGCTTGAAGCTTCAATGGTACGTGAATAACTGACTAAACTCTTTAATCACATTATCCACCATCTGTTAACTATCGGGCACTCCACTAAAGACTGATAGCTGCACTCTTGATATTATTGATATATTTCTGTATCCATCGGATATAACCAATCAACATTACGATGACCCTTCACAAATCACTCGCAAGTACAGCTGGACCGATTTACTGTTTTGCCCCCGTAGTTACATCTAACACCTTAAGTACCACCGATTCCTTTAATGAACAATACATCATAGTCCCACTATGAGTAAACCCTTCTCAGACTAAGAGAAGGTGTGGCACCACATTGTTCAAGCCCCAGAATCAGCCCTTAAGGGAGTAATTTATCTACTTACCCCTACTTCGGGGAAATAGTGAATTTCGTCTTATGTAGTTGAGTTTCCAGCTCCCCAATCAGACGAATCCTCAAAGTGGTAGGTTTAAGTCGGCGATCTAGCCACTCACACCCATGCAAATCAAAAGATCGCCCTCATAGGCACGAGGTCACAACTCACTCAAGATTAAGGTCATGTTATATATGGTCATCCTAGTGAAATGAAAGTCTTTGTCATGAATGGTGTTATATAACGAGACTAAATATTTCGTGGTCCGGTCTTATACAAACTCTTTTGTATAGAGTATCCCCGCTCGTATGTATAATATACGAATGATTAAGATCAGACCATTTGTAGCACTTTACAACATTTGTAACACCTAAAAAGCGGGTCACACTCGTAGTGTCACCAGGATAAGGTTTCCCTTATTTATCCATATACTACAGACCATTTAGGTTATCACTTAAAGCACAATCGACTTCTATGTCTCCATATATATGCTTAAGTTACAACAACAACTAGGGATCTTAGTTAATTAGTTTGTGGTTAATGCAACTAAAATATCTCATATTTCATAGACTGAAGTGAATAAAATATCTTATATTATAAATCACAAAACTGTTTGTTCATACACGTGTTTACAAACTACAGAACCCTACGAGATTTAGGGCATCAACCCTAACACCCACTACGTCGAGACATTCTCATCTCATGAGAAGGATGTGATGGAGCAACAACTCTTATTGAAGGACCAGCTTGATCAACAACTATTGTTGATTTATTTATAGATTCTCTGAACATCTCATCTAATGCTAGTTTACTGCGAGGTTGATGATTTCTTATGTGATACTCTTCTAAGAATGTAGCATTTGTCGATACAAATACCTTATCTTCTTGAGAATCATAAAATAGTCCACATTTTGTTTCTAGGGTATCCTACAAATAGACATATTTTTTAACATTATTCCAACTTCTTAGGGTTTTGTACCAACACGTGTGTCAGGCATCTCCAGATTCTGAAGTGACGTAAACTACTTTTACGTTCTCTCCATAGCTCATTCAGTGTTTTTGAAACACCTTTTGAGGGAACCATGTTCAATATATGTACAACAGCTTATACTGCATACCCCTAAAAGGATTGAGGTAGTTAGGCACAACTCATCATTGAACAAACCATGTCTAACAAAGTTCGATTTCTCTTTTCTGCAACACCATTTTGTTGTAGTGTACCAGGTGTTATGAGTTGGGACTAAATCCCATATTTTAATAAATAGTTTTGGAATTGTAAATCCATATACTCACCACCTCAATCTGGTTGAAGTGTTTTTATCCTTTTACCTAATAGGTTCTCAACCTCAGTCTTATATTCTTTGAACTTTTCGAGAGTTTCAGGCTTATGATGTATTAGGTAAACATAGCCATATCTGGAATAATCGTCAATGAAACTAACATAATATTCAGATCCTCCTCGAGCTTTAACATTCAACGGACCACAAAGGTTTGAATGTATAAACTAAGAGGTCCTTTGGCTCTAAGACCTTTGTCTGAAAAAGATCTTTTAGTCATTTTTCCCTCAAGACATAATTCACATAGCGGTAAAGATCTATCTTCTAATTGGTTTAGGTGACCATTCTTTACCAATCTCTCAATCTTATTGAGATTTATGTGACCAAGTCTTAAGTGCCAAAGATAGGCAGAAATCTTTCTTTTTTATTTTGATTTTATGTTGTTTTAAACATCTCTATATTTAAAATAATTTTTGCCTCATTTGGTTTTAACACATACAAGTTATTTTGAAGTTTAACTGTACACATTTGAATACTTTTTGAACTAATGAACGCTTTATTTATATCAAAAGTGACTTTATACATATATTCCAGCAAACAAGATACAAAGATTAAATTCATTTTCATTGTAAGTACATAATATACATTTTCAAGTAAAATGTAAGAATTTCAAAAAAAAAAAAAAAAAACCCCCAACTTGATATCTTTTACTGCTTCTGCTGAAATGACTCCACTTGTTCCCATCTTGAAAGTCATTTCATTTTCTGATAGTTACTTCCAGGAATTAGTTTCCTGTAAGAAAGTGCAAATATGATTAATGGCGTCTAAATCCAATATCTAGGTTCAGTGAGAACCTTTCACTAAACATGTTTCTATGACAAGTAAATCACATTTACTTTGATTTTCCTCCTCAACTTTTTTCTCCACAAGATACTTAGGGCAATTGTGTTTCCAATGTCCATCAACGTTGCAATGGAAACATTTTCCTTTTGCAACTTTCTTCTTGCTTTTAGTGGTAGGATATTGTTTCCTCCCTTTTCCCTTTTTCTTCATCTGGATACTCTTATCCTTCGAAGATCCAGACTTCTTTTTAGAGGGTACTATACTAGATGAAACACCCTTCTGAAATTTTCTTTAGGAAACAATATTTGCTTCCTCTTCTTTATTTTTCATTAAAGATTGGCAGTCTGGAGTTCATTGAGAAGAGTCATCAAGTTGTAATCAATCTTCTTCATTACAACATTCATACAAAAAGTTAGAAAACTCTTCGAAAGAGATTCCATTATTATACTAACTTGGCCCTTTTCATTTATGATAGCCTCGTTTGCCTCCGCTGTATTGAAGTGAACCATCATGTCCAGGACATGTTCTCTAATAGAGGTCCTCTTCTTCATGCGTGAATTATAAACGTATTTAATAGCGTCATGGTGTGTCGATGAGGATGGTTGTCCAAACATCCCTTGCAACGACTCCATTATCTCTCTTGTAGTGACCATGGTTTCATGCTTTTTGGTAAGCACATCAGATATACTTGCCAAAGTATAGGCTCTGGATTTTTCATTTCCCCGGACCCATTTGTCATAGATATCCTAAAAATTTTGAGTTGCGTTAGGATTGGGAAGAGGAGGACGTTACACAGTTAAAACAAATCTCATATCATCAACTATTAGTATTGTGTTTATGTTTGACTTCCAATTTGAATAACCCTCTCCATTGAATTTATGGGAGGCTAAAAGTTGTATAATCAAGTTTGACATGCCGATAAACAAATTCTATAAGTAAATTACATATAAATCCAATTTTAGCAAAAGTAATAAAGTACTCGTATTTCTTTATTTATTTCCAACGATACTTTAGTGAGTTAGAATAGATGATACCGAGGGGTAGTTAAATACTCATTCACTAGAGCAAGACAATCTTGACCAAATACTATATCCAAAATATCTCTTATTCCTATAGTCACTTAGTTACCATTTTCGATCAAGAACTTACTAATACTTAATAATTCTTGTAATTGTGACCCTCTATTTTCAGATTTCATAGAAGGATATGAATATTCCTCCGAATAAGAAGACAATGTTCAAGCCAAAACTAAGAAACCCTATTCATTTATGAAGTTTGATTTGTTTCAAATCCTATGTTACAACCCTTCGAGGGGATCGTCGTAAAAACGACTAGCTAGTGCCACCTAAAAATGACAGTAGGCGCAACATAGGAACCTCACGGTTCAAATTAATGGAAGAGACCGTAGGATATATTGACACATTTCCCGCACCTACTTACTATGAATTACTTCCCATATTTATCTTGATATTGACCCATGCAAACACTTTCCGAATGAAGCAGTCGTGGTAAAAGCGACACGAAGGCCAACATGGATCTCACGGTGTGAACTCTTAGGGATGTGAGAGCTAAAATTAATATATCGTATATATTATTAATCTCCCACTGAAATGTTTTAATTATTTTGGTATCTCTTGTACTTAGGCATATTTCGGCTATCAAACATCCTAAGTCTATGTGGTTTATCCAAGTATAACGTTTATATTTGGATTTAGCCTACGATGTTTAAGTGATAAAACCATTTTATTGCCTCACAACGCTCACGCATGCTCATAAAAATCAGTTAATAATGCTCAGTAGTTCGATTAGAATCCCCAGGTAAGAGATGTTACGTAAACCGTCAACTTAAGTACCTCCAGCCTTAGACAGAATTGTAGACCGATTGAGTTCCTAACCGTGTTTTATAAGATAACGACATATTTTAACTATTAAAACAAATTGTTATTAAACATAACTGAGCATGCATCTTATCTTTGTCATAGGTTTTAAATGCCTAATCCATTTTATAACTCTTATAAAACTATAGACATGCTATAACATTCACATAAGCATTTCATACATGAATATAACAATTATGTAAACTTATGAAACCCTAATCATGCAAACTATATATTATAACTAATTTATAACATGTATCAATGCATGAAACATGCTTTCTTATGGTGGGATTTTAAATCTACATGACATACAATATGCACATACAAATTTAATTTAAATATAACATATATCACATGCATAAAATATTTAAACAACACTAATATGGATCAACTTTGGCATCCTAAGCAAGCAATAAACTATTTTATTACAAAAACAGCTTCAAAGCGCCTCTGGACCATTCGAATCGGGCCCAAACCACCCGAATCGGCCCTCTAAAGCTCCAAAATAGGTTGAATCGGTCCAAAATTGGTTGAACCAGACCCAAGGAAGCTGAACCGATCAAATCAGACTCCTCCCGCGAACCGGTTCGCAAGCACATGCATTCCGGGACTGAGATGAGCAGCGTTGCAATGCCTCGGACTTCGGAAAAATAGCGTTGCAACGTCATATAGGTAGCATCGCGATACTGCCAGGTAGTAGCTTTTTCTCCAATTTTTCTAGCTGAGTTTGCTTGCTTCAACCTTCGATTACAACCTATTTTCAACTCTATTGACTTCAATAAAATTACAAATCCATAATCATATGTTAAGACTCATCAATCAAGAGCCAATTACAAATTTAACAACTAAATCAAAGAGAATTCTAGTGCTAAAGTTTATTTGAAAACCATATCAGTCACCAAACATACATTGCTAGAAATTTACCTACCAAACTCAAATTAACGTTAATTGAGTGCTTAAATCATGCTCTGATACCAATTGATAAGATAAACAGGTATAAAGTAGAAGCGAACAGAATCATTAAGCACTCTAATTACACTTAATTTGAGTTTAAAAGCATGCTTAAAACATAATTTCACAAAAGAGGGTTTCACAGTTTATACCTTTGTATAATCCTTCTTAATCCTTGCTCTCTACACAAAATTGGATCTCCAAATCCTTAGTAGACCACCAAAAGGAGTTTCTCTACTAATCTCAACCTTGAGTTGAGTCCGTATTGAGAGAGATCAAGATTGATTTGAGAGAGCTTGAGAGTAAAAGAGTTTTTGCAGAAATTTCATAAATTTCATATTGCATGAATGTTCAATCTCATAAACTGAAACTTTTATCAAGCTCAAACATGCAAGCACTCACTCATTCAGCAATTTGACACTTCAAATTCCACTTAGTAGTGGCCTAAGTGTTGATTTATGGACAAATCCACTAAACCATTTGAAATTTGGGGTAAACCCACTTTCAAATTTAAAAAATATTTTTAATTTCCACTATTTTATTTAAATTAAATATGTAATAAAATCAAATTTAAATAAAACTAAATTTCAATTATGAAATTGAAATTTATAAATTAAAAATGATTTATTTAAATAATTTAATTAATTAAACATATTTAATTTAATTTAATTTAATTAAACATATTTAATTAATTTAATTAATTAAACATATTTAATTAATTAAATAATAATTTAATATCAAATATTAAATTAAATAAACACCTACTTTAGACATGACTCCTATTCATGTAATTAATATTTAAACTCTCCAATTTATGTTTAAATTTGATAAATCTAAACATTAATTCTATCGAATATAATTATCCAAACCCTAAAATTTAATTTAAACATTTCAAATTCAAAACTCTAATTTCGAATTTGTACACTTCAAATTCGCTCAATTTTCCAGTATAAGGTGTAATGTTTTACGAGCTAGTAGAGGGACCTTATGGACCTACAGATCATGAGCTCCAATGATTTAAGATTAATTGTTTAAACTCTTTAACCCAAGTTAATCAATATTCGTTAACCACTGAGACATACCACTATAGCTCGATGGTTTCACTCTCCTCACTATAGATATATTTCTATCCACTTGATTTAACCATAATCAGTAAGTCGATCCTTCACAATTCGTTCATATTTACAATTAGGTCAAAATTACCATTTTACCCCTGTAAAAACATCTTGATCCTTAAGCTCTCATCGATTCTCTATTGAACAATTGGTTTATAGGCCAACTAATAAACCATGTCCCTCTCGGCCGTGAGAATGTGGGGCCCCTTTGTTCAAGACCATGAATAAGTACTTAAAGGAACAACCTATCTGTTAACCCTAAAACGGGTAGGAGTGAATTCCATCTTACAGGACTATGTCTCCAGTTATCTATCTGGTCTTATCCTCAAAATGGGAGGCTTGTTGAGTAGTGTTGTTGAACTATTCTCACCTATGCAGATCAAAGGATAATCCCGAATAAATAGGTGTTCATAGTTAGCTCATGATTAATATCGAGTTATCCTAGGTCATCGAGTTGAAATAGTCAATTTTAATAGTAAACGGTTGTTATAAAGAAAAAGTGACTATTTCGTTGTCGGTATTATGCAAAACTCTTTTGCATAGGATGCCCCTACTCGCATGTCTCCACATGAACGATTTCGGTATCACGTCGTTTGTATCATTATACAAAATACGAATATCCATAGTATTCCCAGGACGAGGTACCCAATCTCATCCATATTTATAGACCTTTTTGTCTATATACTATAACTTGATCCTCTTTTATGTCTCTACATAAAGTTATAGTATTCATATTATAGCCATGGATTCATTTGTTGGATTTATATCACATAATGCAATTTCAATAACATTTTTATTGAATAAATACTTCAATAATAGGACATTTTAGATCCTCTTTCCATGATTAAAAACTGCAAATTTTAGGACATTCCCAACAATCAGGTCTTGTAGAATTCATTATGTACATTAAGCTACCAATCAACTTCATCGTTATTTTTCTTCAAATTACAATTTGAATCAAATGAAGTAACAGTTGGTTTTCTCTTAAAATGATCAATTTTTCTTAGCACTTTCTCCATATAATAAGTTTGAGATAGTATGGATCCACTTGGATGTCTTGTTATTTGAATTCTAAGGATAACATCAGCAATACCAAGGTCTTTCATATCAAAGTTTGATTTCAACATCCTTTTAGTGGAATCAATAACATTTTTATTTGTGCCCATTATTAACATATCATCCACATACAAGCAAACAATGACATACTAGATTTATGGTTTTAACGTAGACACATTTATCACACTCATTTATCTTAAATCCATTTGATATCATAGTGTGATCAAACTTTTCATATCATTGTTTAGGTGCTTGTTTCAACCCATAAAGAGACTTAACAACTTTACAAATTTTGTTTTCAAGTCCTTTAACAACAAACCTTTCAAGTTATTCCATATAAATTTCTTTATCTAAATCTCATTTAAAAATGAAATTTTTACATCCATTTGGTATATTTCTAAATGCTGTAAAGATGCTATTGCAATTAACATCTTTATAGATGTAATTCTCTTCATTGGAGAATAGGTATCAAAGAAATCTAGCCCTTCTTTTTAGCGAAAGCCTTTAGCTACCAATTGGGTTTTGTACTTATCAATAGTGTCGTCAGCTTTTAGCTTTCTCTTAAAAATCCATTTACTCCCATTTGATTTACTTCCAGGAGATGAATCAACCAATACCCATGTATTGTTCTGTAAAATGGATTCTAGCTCACTATTGATAGCTTCCTTCCAATATGGTGCATTAGGAGATGATACAACTTTTTGGAAAGTTTGAGGCTCACCTTTTATCATATAAGCTATGAAATCATGTCCTAAAGAAGTAGCTTTCTTAGCTCTTTTACTTATTCTAGGTCCAGACTCAGTATTCTGATCATCTTGACATTTCGAAGAGCTGACCTCATTAATTCTATTGGTATCAATAATTTTATGTCATTCCTTCTTTAAAGGAAAAATATCCTCAAAGAATTCAGCTTCAATAGATTCCACTTTAGAATTGTTATTGATATCAGATATTTCTAATTTAATCACCATGAATCTATAAGCAGCATTATGCATTACATAACTTATAAAGACATAATCAATTGTGTTGGGCTCAAGTTTGGTCATTTTTGGTAAAGGAACTTATACCTTTTCCAAACACACCCACACTTTCAGCATTTTATATGAGGGTATCTTTCCATTCTACACTTTAAAATGAGGGTAGCATTTTAAATAGTAAACAATGTTATAAAATAAGAGTAACTTATTTCTTGGTCCGATCTTATGTAAACTCATTGCATAGGATGCCCCGCTCCTTATGTCAATACATGAACGAATCGAGATCACTTCATTTGTATCCTTTTGTAACAAATTATAACAACTATAGAATGGGCCGCATCCGATACTGTTACCAGAATAAGGCACCCAACCTTATTCATATACTATAGACGGTTTTGGCTATTTACTCAAACTTGATCCATCTTTATGTCGCCACATAAAGTTCAAGTGTTTATATAATAGCCAAGGATCTTTAGTTTATTAGATCTAGGTTCTTTCTAAAACGAAATGAGCAATTCATACATTCAATAACAACTTTATTGAATAAAATCACAATAACATCTTTATTGATAACAAAATATATTTAACAATACAAACTGCGAGTTTTAGGACATACAACCCAACACATAAGTCGCTACATACTCCACCTCCATAGTGGAGTCAGCAATGCATTCTTTTGGTGTCCTCTAGACTACTGCTCTTCTGTTAAGAGTGAACACTGATCCTGATGTGGATTTCCTAGAACCCTTATCAGTCTGAAAATTAGTGTCTATATATCTAGTAAGGATCAGATCCTTAGAACCATACACAAGCATGTAGTCCTCCGTTCTCTATAGATACTTGATGATATTTTTAACGACGATCTAGTGATCAAATCCTGGATTAGACTAATATCTACTGACTAACCCAACTGCATAGTAGATGTCAGGTATAGTACATAACATCGCATACATCAGGCTGCCAACAACCGACGCACTTCGTCTCATCTCCTCAACCTCTTAAAGTGTCTTAGGATACTGTTCCTTAGACAATATCACTCCATGCCTGGTAGGCAGTAAGACTCTCTTGGAGTTTTGGATCAAATACTTGACAAGATTTTGTCAATGTACAATGTTTGAGACAGAGCTAGCATTTTGTTATTTCGATCTCTAAAGATCTGAATTCCCAGAACAAACTGAGCCTCTCCCATATCCTTCATTTGGAATTGGGTCGTTAGCCAATTCTTAACTTTAGTCAGTAAACCTAAATCATTCCCAATGAGTAGGGTATCATCTATAAATAACACTAAGAAAGCTACTGAACTATTGATGATTTTCTTGTATACACAAGGATCATCAACATTTTGATCAAATCCATAAGATTTGATCGCAGTATCAAACCTTATGTTCCAAGATCGAGAAGCTTGTTTCAATCCATAAATAGACTAATTAAGCCTACAAACCTTTTGCTTTTGACCTTGGGTTATAAATCCCTGGGGCTACTCCAGGTAGATGGTCTCTTTGAGATTGTCATTCAGAAAGGAAATCTTGACGTTCATTTGCCAAATATTATAGTCATAATATGAGGCAATAGACAGGAGGATTCTGATAGACTTTAGCATGGCAACAAGTAAGAAAGTCTCCTCATAGTCGACTCCCTCAACTTAGGTATAACCTTTTACCACTAGTCTAGCCTTGAAGGTTTGCATCTTCCCATAAGCACCCCATTTTCTTTTGTAGATCCATTTGCAACCTATAGGTTTTACCCCATTAAGTTAATCTTCAAGATCCCATACTGAATTGAAGTACAATGACTCCATTTCGAGATTCATAGCTTTGATCCACTCATCTTTGTCAACATCCTCAATTGCCTTCTTGTAAGACAATGGATCCTCAACATCTCTGTCAACTACCATAGTAAGGATGTCAATTAAACCCATGTAACAGACAGGTGAGTTTACAACCCTCCCACTGCATTGAGGTTCCCTCAACATTTGAGATGGATTTGACTTACTAGATGATCCAACTTCAACAACTCTTGTTGAGGTGTTGGGTTCATCAATAACTCTTGTTGAAGGTTCAGTAGTTTATTTGGAAAGTTTATTCAAAACAATTTTACTGTAGGGCTTGTGCTCCCTTGTGTGGTCTTCTTAAAAAAAAAATATTGTTTTTCGATACAAACGCTTTATTTTCTTTTGGGTTGAAGAAGTAACCACCTCTCGTTCCTTTAGGGTAGCCTACAAATAGGCATAGTTTTGAATGATGTTTCTTAGGATTTGCCTCAAGCACATGTGCTGGGCAACCCCAGATTCTGAAATGACGTAAACTAGCTTTACGAACATTTCATAACTCCAAAGGTGTTCTGGTAACACTCTTGGATGGAACAAAGTTCAAAATATACATTGTAGTCTCTATTGCATAACCCCAAAATGAGTAAGGTAAGGAAACATAATTCATCATAGACCGAACCATGTCCAACAGGGTTCGATTTCTCTTTTACACCATTCTGTTGAGGTGTACCAAGTGCTGAGAGTTGGAATACAATTCCATGTTCTATCAAATAGTTCTAGAATGTTAAATCCAAAAACTTTCCACCTCGATCAGATCGAAATGTCTTTATTGTTCTATTTAATGTATTTTCAATTTCAGCCTTGAATTCTTTGAACTTTTCAAAAGATTCAAACTTATGTTTGTTGGGGTTGATGCCCTAAAGTCTCATGTCCTGTAGTTTGTAAATAGTTTGTACGAACGCTTATGTTGTTATATGATATTTACTTCACATCTTGGCTTTTTGCTCAATTGCCTATTTTATCTGCTTTATCACAAACCAATAAATATAAAGTCCCTGGTTATCTGTATGTGACTCAAGCATGTATGTAGTGACATGCAAGTGGATCATGTCTTGAGTGATAACCAAAATGGTCTGTAGTAAATTGATATAGGAAGGAAACCTTATCATGATAATGCTACAGATGCGGCCTGCTTTGTGGAATGGTCACAAGTGTTGTGACTTGTCACAGATGGTCTGATCCTGATCATTCGTGTTGGGGACATACAAGCGGGGGCGTCCTATACAAAGAGTTTGTATAAGACCTGACCACGAAGTGTTAACGTCTCATTATATAACATCGTTCATGACAGAGACTTCACTTCACTAGGATGACCATAGGTAACATGACCTATATCCTGAGTGAGTTGGGAACTCTTGTCATTGAGGGTAGTTCTTTGATTTGTATGGGTGCGAGTGGCCAGGTCGTCGATTCAAACCTACCATTTTAGGGATTTTTTTTAATTTAAGAGTTGGGAACTCAGCTTCACAAGATGGAATTCACTTCTTCCCCAAGGCAGGGGTAAATAGATAGATAACTCCCTTAAAGGTTTATTCTGAGGCTTGAACGATGTGGTGCCACATACCTTCTCTTGGCCCCAGAGGTGTTCACACATAGTTGGACTATGTTGTATTGTTCATTAGAGGAATCGGTGGTACTTAAGGAGTGAGATGTAACTACAGGGGCATAACGATAATTTGGCCCTCTGTGAAGGGTCATCGTACTCATGATTGGTTATATCCGATGGACACAGAAATATATCTGTATTAAGAAGAGTTCAGTTGTTGCTCTTTAGTGGAATGCCTGATAGTTAACAGATGGTGGATCTCATGGCTAAAGAGTTTAGTCAGTTATTCACGGACCGTTGGAGTTTCGAGCCACATATCCATTAGGTCCCCTGGGTAGCTTGGATAAAGTCGAAAACTAGTATTTAGATTAATTTGAAATGTTCAAATTGATAAGAGCAAGTTCGATGATATATGATATAATTGGACTGGTTAATTATATATGATATAATTGGCTATATGAGATACATTATTTTGGAGGAAATTAGATATAAATATGATTTATATCAAGTAGAGGAGAAAATACTAAAGTAGATATGTGATATCAAATTATAGGTTAAAAACATAATATGATTATATTTATTAATTAATTAGTTGATTAATTATATGATATTTAATCCAAAAATTCATGTTCGAACGTGGGTGAGTGTGGCAGAGTCGATTATTGTAACCGATGAATTAAAACGAAAAATGTTTTTATTTTTGAATCGTTCAATTAATCGCTCGAAGAGAAAAAGAGAAAGCGCGTGTTGGTGAACATCTAAACGATCACTTATGTAAAACGAGAGCCTATGCGATAGCTTATCTCTGCCTAAACGATCGTCTACCTCGCACCTAAACGATTGCACATTGTTTCCTATACGATCAGATAGCTTCTCTAAACGATTGTATAGTATGCCGATTTTACTAATCGATCGTATGCCTTATCCTAAACGATCGTTCAGTAAATCCTACACGATCGTGTAGTTCCTCCTAAATGATAAGCATTTCTGCTATGCGATAGCGTCTGTTTCCCTCCCACTTGCTTATCGCCTACACGATTCGTGTTTCCTCCTTCCTCTACCAAATTCACCAAAGACCACGCTTTGGGTTTTCACTCCGAGAATACTCGGGGCTCTTTAGTGGTGGTGTCGTCCTCACGACATTCGTGTTCATGGTTGTTCGTACTGCTGTTGTTGACGTTGTTGCTGGCCGTTGGTAGATCGCTTGGAGGGTTCTGCTACGTAGAGTTTCAAAGTGTGAAGAATGTCTTCAACTGGTATGGCACTCTTTTTCTTGTTATTTTGTTGTTCATAGCATTCCGATAATTAGTGTTTGTTTGTATAACTATTCGTATCAATCTATAATGTTGTTATTTGGCCACTGTGAGATCAGAACGATCCGAACGCGCTCATGGAACTCTTCGGTAAAAGATCCTTCAATTGGTATCAGAGCTAGGTTCTGATACTCCGATTTCATCTGTTGCAATGAAATGAGATTTACATTCATGGTGGGTGCATTTCTACACTGATTTAATGGTTAAATTTGTTGTGGATATATGGATTAATGGATATTTTCGGGATGATTAGCCTCGGTTTGATTTAGATCGTTTTACATTTGCGATTGTTTGTAAAGGCCCATGCGTTTTTGGGCATTAATAATCGTTATCGAGTCTATATTCAAAGTTTGTTTGAAGTTTTAAGTCGTTCGTCGAAGTTCTGGGCAAGCATTGTTGTTCTTAGAGGAAGGAGGCGATCTAGAGTTGATCGTATCGTGCAGAAGATGTTCTACGTAATCGCTGCTAATCGCATCGTAAAGATGAAGGAGTACGCGATTGCTGTTGAATGCATCGGTTAAACGATGGGGTATGCGATCAAGAGTTGATCGTATTGTGTTGACAATCGGGTACGCGATTGCTGAGTATCGCGTTGTGTAGATGATGAGATGCTCGTAGATCGTTTAACGCGCGTGCTAGACGATCGTTTAGGTCAGCAAGCTTCATTGCTTAGTAACTGACTAAACATCGCTCAGTATCGCAAGGTAAATCGTTTTCCTGGTTGCATGCATCGTGTAGACAATGAGATGCTCGCATATCATTTAAAGCTCGCGGGTAGATGATCGTTTAGGTCAGCAAGTTTCATCGCTTAGTAGCTGACTAAACGATCGCTTAGTAACGCACAGTAAATCGTTTACCTGTCATTGCCCTACACGATCACATAGACGATCAAGCATCGCAGCCTCATCATCATCTACGCGATCGTTTTGTAAGACTCCTATCATCTAGTGCGCGCTGAACGATCGTCTACCTACTGGAGTTTCCTACACGATGAAGACCTCCTGGTGGTTCAAGACCCGGTTCGCCTATGAACTAGTTTGCTTGATGAAAAATGTAATAGATAGGATTTTTTTCATTCCGATTTTTGTAAAGGCTCATCCCGGTCCATTAATCCTTTATTTATTACATGCGATGTATGTTTTTTATATGTCATATGATATGCACATACAGTAAATCCCACCTTAGGTTATGCAATGGTCATGCATCATTTCTTTATTGTAATTGTTATAATTTAGGGAAGCTTGATTTAATTATGTAAGAGCATGCTCATGCATCATATAATATAAGAGTTATATTTATGCGTGCATGATAACTTCTAGAAATACAAGTTATTGTGGCTCAAAAGTTGGAACAATTAGGATCTTTAATGATAAAATCTCATCATTTTTAGAGGAAACGCATGGAATTACTCGAACACTATCAAACTCATACAAAAGAATGTTTATTGCTAAAATACTGCAACACTAACGCATGATATTGCAGGATCTCAACAAAGACTAATGCATGATTAAGAAAAGTGTCGCAGGTAATGTCTAAACGTATGGGGCATGCGCCGAAGGGATTCAATGCAAGGAAGATTCATTGATTCAGGCTGTTTGTGTCAAATCACCACTTGCAAGCATGGGCATCTGCCGCGGGCGGCGTCTGAAAAGCATATGAGTGTCAGGCGGCCAACCAGGGTATGGAATTTAATGCTACCCATCATCAAGTTGGAGAAGACCGACGCCTACAAGTAGAAGAAATCCCACAAGATGAACAAGCTGAAGGTTTGGAATCTTAGATCTTTTAGCTCACTACATAATTTTGTAATTTTGAGACCGTAAAGCTGTGCTGTGGTGACGAGAAGAACGATAGGGAAGAGAACCACCACCATCGCCGATCAAGGAGCGAAGGAAGCTGAGCTCGAGAGAGACATTTCTTCCAATTCTTCCACGAGTGGTTGTACATGAACTAGAATTGAGCCAAAGAAGACAAGAGATTGTACTATGCAGCTTGACTCCTTTCATTTCATCTTACGTATCGTTTTCATCTTCTCATTTGATTAAGTGTTGGTTTTGTAAAGACATTCAGTTTCTTTATAAATTCACATATTTGATCTATCATACTTTGCCACTGTTTATTTGTTGTTTTATGTTGGATGCATCTATAACTTCATGCAAAATTCCATTTCGAAACGCTTAAACCAACTAAATCAATTGGTAAAAGCAGCTTTAGCTTAAATTATTCGAGAGAATAAGTAAGCCAACATTAAGTTAGAAATGCTTAGTACATCTAGAGATAGATGCATGGGTGTTTTATTGCATCCTGTCATTGATGCATACATCCTAGAGATAGATATTGTATGATATTCGCATTGAGAACTGCCGAATAGAGTCTAACGCATAAACGGAGATAAATAAGTCATCTCATTCACATCATATTCTTGTTCGTGTACATCTAACTTAGATTGACGCATATCACTTGAATCAAACTCCATTTTCCACACGACCCATTATCCTCTACTTGTCCCTTTTGTATCTTCTTACACACACATACAACAGCTTAGTGTAAATAACTCATTTCTACATTTACTTAGGATATTTCTACAACAGTTACAACGCAAGGTCTACATTAGCTTTAATCTGAATCCCTGAGTTCAACCCTGGACTTACCAGGAACTCGAGTTGGATTTATACTTGGATCTGAGTGAGGAAAACTTAAACGTCTATAGAGGAGTGTCATGCGTCCTGTTGCACATCACTAACGCATCAACACGTCACTAACGCATCATGAACGCATCAACGCATCATTCATATTTACACATTTTTCCAATTACTTTATACAATACACTCCTAAGCTCGAATCATGAAATCAACGAACAATGCATAAAAAACATTGACATGCATCATCTTTATATTATAATTGTTATAGTATAAGGGTGAATGATAGCATGTTTGCTTGTTGTTACGCGTTATATAAAAGTTATATATAGTAATGACCGGACATTCAACCATGACACATAGGTTACTTTATAAATGTTATAAACGCCTCGTTATGTGCAATGGTTTTAGTTGTTTCTTTTTAAAAGTTAAAGAGAAATTAGAACTAAAAGAAATAAGAAAGACGTGCATGCTCACTTAGGTTTAATTCATGGTTTTAAAGTGTTTAAAACTTGGATCACATAGACTTAAGATCATGGTTCTAATACGATTAGTAACCCTAAGACTTTAATCTTTTAATCAGTTTAATAGGATTAAATTGGCTAATAAAAGGTTAAAATATAGCAAATCTATCTATAAGGGACCTTTTGTCTAAAGCGGGTTCTGTCTAGGCTGGGGTATTTAAGTTGACGGAAACATAACACCCCTACCTGAGAGTTTACCTGGAAAGGTGAATTAGATAGATTTGATGCATGCATGCAAGTTAAGGACAAACCATTAAAGTGTTTAAATGCGACTACTTGAACTTGTTCATATTTCATAAACAAACGTTGTTTATGAGCAGAGTTTAAAAAGACTGTTTAGACTAAAATTAGTAGCCGGATTGTCTAGGTTAATGAATCCCTAGGTAGAACATTCAGTTGGAGGTACTTGAGGCATGTGATGCTTCACTTAAACCTTTCACGTTTCTTCTAAATAATCCACATCGTGAGATTTACCCTCGGCCTTGCAGCACCTTTGGCGTGTCCCCCCAACGAATGGTGTTTGGGTAGGTCAATATCAAGGTGAATAGAGAGAGTATTCATAGTAAGTGGGAGCGGGAAGTGCGACAGCATATCCCTCAGTTTCCCTCGTTAGGTTGAATAAAGTTACTGCGCATTGCCTCAAGGCCCTGGAGTGTCCCCCTAAAGGATGAAAGTTTTTGTCGTTTCTTTATTTGATCTCTTGTAAGAAGATAGGTAACTTAGTCTCTTGTCCTAATCTGCTTCTTCCTACGGTGGGCTCATTAGGGTGGGACTCTGGCACCAAAAGCGAGGGGTTACACTTATGCGGAATAGTTAAAGGTTAACGATTCTGGACAAAAAATGGTGCTGTTAGGTTTAGTTCCAAGAGTTGGTTATGCCTAATGGTTGAGAATGTCTCATCCCACAAAGGGGCAACTGATCACCCACCGGTGGCGTTTGTCACCTCACTAGGCATCATTGCAAAATAGAAGTCTATAACTTAGGATACTTGAAACTGTTTTGCAAAACTGATTGGTTTAAAAATGGTTTAACAAAGTCTAATAAAGTTTTATTCGTATTTTTAGCAACATTTTCACAATGGCAATAGCCACGTTAGCATTGTTAAGCGCCCGAAAAACTTACCGGGGATAATTTCGCAACATGGAAAACAACATGATCACGACGATCCTGATCATCGAGGATCTCATGTTCGCTCTCATAGTGGCTTGTCCTCCTATTCCAGCTCCGAATGTCGCTCGAAATGTTTGGGAGGCATACGAGAAATGGACAAGGCGAATGAGAAGGCCCGAGCTACATCTTGGCAAGTCTTTCTGAAGTCTTGGTCAAGAAACATGAACCTATGGTCTCAGCGCATGAGATCATGGAGTCCCTGCGGGGGATGTTTGGACAACGTTCAAACAGGGCTTATGCATGAGGCTCTTAAAAACATATTCAACTTCAAAATGAAAGAAGGCACATCTGTTCGTGAACATGTGCTTAACATGATGGTCCACTTTAATGTGGCGAAGTTGAATGGGTCTACCATCAATGAGGACAACCAGGTTAGCATAATCCTGCATTCTTTGTCAGAGAGCTTCCTGCACTTTGTTAGTAATGTGATTCTTAACAAAGTGAAATATAACCTTACAACTCTCCTCAACGAGTTGCAGACATACCAATCTTTACTGAAAAGTAAGGAGAGGCAGAAGGGTAAGGCAAACGTTGTTTCATCTTTCAGGACATTCCATAAAGGTTTGACCTCAGGAACGAAGTCTGACCTTCTACTTCTAACTCTGCAAAGAGGAAGAAGAAGAAGAATGGTCAGGATAAAGGGAAGGTACCTGTTAACCCACCGTCTGTCACCCCAAGGAGGCGTCCATAGGTTGCTAAGGGAAAGTGTTTCCACTGCGACCAAGATGGACACTGGAAAGGGAACTGTCCTCGGTATCTAAAAGAGAAGAAAGTAGCCAAGGCTAAAGCCAAGGCCAATAAAAGTAAATATGATTTACTTGTGCTTGAAACTTATTTAGTAGAGAATGATGATTCTTTCTGGATAATTGATTCGGGCGCCACTAATCATGTTTGTTCTTCTTTTCAGGGGATTAAATCTTGGCAACAGCTGGAGGCTGGTGAGATGATGATGCGAGTAGGCACCGGGCACGTTGTCTCAGATGTGGCAGTCGAAGGACTTCAGTTAGCTTTACAGAATAGATTTCTTGTTTTACATAATATATATATTGTTCCTGAACTAAAAAGAAACCTCATTTATGTAAAGTGTTTATTTCAATGTAAATATGCTATATCTTTTAATGTGGATAAAGTGTTTATTCATAAAGATGGTGTTTTTATTTGCACAACAAATCTGGAATTGAATTTATATGTGCTAAGGTCGTAGCCATTAAATCCTTCCATAATACTGAATTGTTCAGAACTGTCGTAACTCAATCAAAATGTCGACGAATTTCTCCAAAAGAAAATGTCCAACTTTGGCATCTTCGTTTAGGGCAATCAATATATATAGAACTGAGAGATTGGTGAAGAATGAACTTCTAAGTGAGTTAGAAGAAAATTCATTACCAGTGTGCGAATCTTGCCTTGAGGGTGAGATGACTAAATGACCTTTCACTAGAAAAGGTTATAGAGCTAAGGAGCCTTTTGAGTTAGTACATTCTGACCTTTATGATCCTATGAATGTACAAGACCGAAGTGGCTATAAGTATTTTATCAGTTTTACTGATGATTACTCCAAGTATGGGTATGTTTATCTTATGCAACGAAAGTTTGAATCCTTTGAAAAGTTCAAAGAGTTCAAGGTTGAAGTTGAAAACACATTAGACAGATTAAAACACTTCGATCGGATCAAGGTGGAGAGTTTTTAGACTCAGCATTCCCAGGACTATTTGATAGAACATGAAATAGTTTCCCAACTCTCAGCGTCGAGTACACCTCAGCAGAATGGTGTAGCGGAGAGGAAAAATAGAACCTTGTTAGACATGGTTCGATCGATGATGAGTTACGCTTCCTTATCGGACTCATTTTCGGGTTTCGCAGTGGAGACTGCGGTATATATACTTTAATTGTGTTCCCTCCAAGAGTGTTGTAAGAACACCTCTGGAGTTGTGGAACGGGTGTAAAGCTAGTTTACACCACTTATGCATTTGGGGTTGCCCTGCACATGTGCTTGAGGCTAATCCCAAGACGTTGGAACCACGGTCGATGTTATGCCTCTTTGTAGGCTACCCCAAAGGTACACAGGGGGGGGGGGGAAGGTTATTTTTATGATCCAATGGAAAATAGGGTGTTTGTTTCAACAAACGCTACTTTCCTGGAGGAGGATCATATAAGAGAGCACGGTCCATGAAGCAAAGTCGTGTTGCGTGAGCTTTCCAATGAAATTATTGAAACTTCAACAAGAGTTGTTGAAGAGTTTGTTACATTAGCAAGAGTTGTTGATGGGAGTTCATCTAGTAAGTCGGTTCCATCTCAAGAGTTGAGGGAACCTCGACATAGTGGGAGGGTTGCGAACTCACCCGTTCACTATCTGGGTTTTACGAAAATCCTTGCTATGGTAACAGATGGTGACGTTGAGGATCCGTTGTCTTATAAGAAGACAATGAAGGATGTTGACTAGGATGAATGGGTTAAGGCCATGGATCTCGAGATGGAGTCGATGTACTTCAACTCAGTATGGGATCTTGTAGTTCAACCAACTGAATCGGTCCATTTATGGACTGAAACAGACGTCTCGATCTTGGAACATACGGTTTGATATTGCGATCAAGTCGTATGGCTTTGACCAAAACATTGATGAATCTTGTGTCTACAAGAAGATCATCAACGCTTCAGTAGTCTTCTTAGTGTTGTACGTAAACGATATCCTACTCATTGGGAATAATGTAGGTAACTGACTGTAGTTAAGAACTGGCTAGCGACCCAATTCCAAATGAAAGATTTGAGAGAGGCTCAGTTTGTTCTAGGTATACAGATCTTTTGGGATCATAAGAACGAAGTGCTAGCACTGTCTCAAGCATCGTACATTGACAAGATGTTGCTCAAGTACTCGATGCAGGAATCCAGGAGGGGCCTACTGCTGTTTAGACACGGAGTCACTTTGTCTAAGGAAATGTGTCCTAAAACGCCTCAAGAGGTTGAGGAGATGAGACGGATCAATCTAACCCAGGCCATTTTAATGTTGCTGACCCGTTTACGAAGGCTCTCATGGCTACAGTGTTTGAGGGTCACCTATAGAGTATGAGTCTACAGGATAGCCTTTGGTTGGACTAGGGCAAGTGGGAGATTTTCTTATACTGGGCTTTCATGCCCTAGTTTATTGTTTTATACTAGTTTCTTATACACCTCACTTCGCTTTAGGACAAGTGGGAGATTGTTGGGATTGATGCCCTAAAGTCTCGTGTCCTGTAGTTTGTAAATAGTTTGTACGACCGCTTGTGTTGTTAATATATGATATTTACTTCCGATCTTGGTTTTTTGCTCAATTGCTTGTTTTATCTGCTTTACCACAAACCAATAAACATAAAATCCCTGGTTATCTGTATGTAACTCAAGAATGTATGTGGTAATATAGAAGTGGATCATGTCTTGAATGATAACCAAAATGGTCTGTAGTATATGAATATAGAAGGGAAACCTTATCCTGGTAACGCTACGGATGCGGCCCACTTTGTGGAATGGTCACAAGTGTTATGACTTGTCACAAATGGTCTGATCCTGATCATTTGTGTTGAGGATATGCGAGCGGGGGCGTCCTACACCGTTCATGATAAAGACTTCACTTCACTAGGATGACCATAGGTAACATGACCTCAATCCTGAGTGAGTTGAGAACTCCTGCCATTGAGGGCGGTTCTTTGATTTGTATGGGTGTGAGTGGCCAGGTCGCCGATTCAAACCTACCATTTTGGGGATTCGTCTGATTTGGGAGCTGAGAACTCAGCTACACAAGATGGAATTCACTCCTTCCCCGAGGTAGGGGTAAGTAGATAGATAGCTCCCTTAAGGGCTGATTCTAGGGCTTGAACTATGTGGCCTGTCTCTTATACACATCTAGATGTGTATAAGAGACAGGGCTTGAACGATGTGGCGCCACACACATTCTCTTGGCCCAAGAGGTGTTCACACATAGTTGGACTATGTTGTATTGTTCATTAGAGGAATCAGTGGTACTTAAGAAGTGAGATGTAACTATAGGGACAAAAAGGTAAATTGGCCCATCTGTACTTACGAACATCTGTGAAGGGTCATCATACTCATGATTGGTTATATCTGATGGACACAAAAATATATCTGTGGTAAGAAGAGTTCAGCTGTTGGGTTTTAGTAGAATGCCGACAGTTAACGGATGGTGGATCTCGTGGCTAAAGAGTTTAATCAGCTATTCACGTACCGTTGAAGCTTTGAGCACAGGTTCATTAGGTCCTATGGGTAGCTTGGATAAAATTCGAAAACCAGTATTTGGGTTAATTTGAAATGTTCAAATTGATAAGAGGAAGTTAGATTATATATGATATAATTAGACTGGTTAATTATATATGATATAATTGGCAAATGTATGAGATACATTATTTTGAAGGAAATTAGATATAAATATGATTCTTATCAAGTAGAGGAGAAAATATTATAGTAGATATGTGATATCAAACTATAGGTTAAAAATATAATATGATTATATTTAGTAATTAATTAGTTGATTAATTATATGATAATTAATCCAAAAATTCACGTTCAGACGTGGGTTAAAGGGGCAGAGTCGGTTATTGTAACCGATGAATTAAAATGAAAAATGTTTTCATTTTTTAATTGTTCAATCAATCGCTTGAAGAGAAAAAGAGAAAGCGCGCGTTGGTGAACATTTAAACGATCGCTTACGTAAAACGAAAGCCTATACGATAGCTCCTCTCTGCCTAAACTATCGTTTACCTCGTGCCTAAACGATCGCACACTATTTCCTACACGATCGGATAGCTTCTCTAAACGATCGTATAATGTGCCGATTTTACTAAACGATTGTATACCTTTTCCTAAACGATCGTTTAGTAAATCCTACACGATCGTATAGCTTCTCCTAAATGATAAGCATTTCTGCTATGCAATAGCGTCCTTTTCCCTCCCACTTTCTTATTGCCTACACATTCGTGTTTCCTCCTTCCTTTACCAAATTCACCAAAGACCACGCTTTGGGTTTTTACTCCGAAAATACCCGGGGCACTTTAGTGGTGGTGTAGTCCCCACGACGTTCGTGTTCGCGGTTGTTCGTGCTGCTGGGCATTGGTAGATCGCTTGGAGGGTTCCGCTGCGTAGAGTTCCGAAGTGTGAAGAACGTCTTCAACTGGTATGGCACTCTCTTTCTTGTTATTTTGTTGTTCATAGCATGTCGATAATTAGTGTTGTTTGCATAACTGTTCGTATGAATGTATAATGTTGTATTTCGATCATTGTGAGATTAGACCGATCCAAGCGCGCTCATGGAACTCTTCAGTAAGAGATCCTTCAATGTTGCATTAAATAAACGTACCCATATCTTGAATAATCATCAGTAAAAGTTATAAAATATTCATAACCTCTCCTAGCTTTTACATTCATCGGACCATAGAGGTTTGAATGTACTAGCTGTAGAGGTTCTTTAGCCCTGTGACATTTTCTAGTAAAGGGTCTTTTAGTCATTTTGCCTTCAAGGCATGATTCACACATAGGTAAAGATTTTTCTTCTAACTCACTTAGAAGTCCATTCTTCACCAACCTTTCAATCCTATTGAGATTGATGTGTCCTAGTCTTAAGTGCCAAATTTGGACATTTTCTTTAGGAGAAATTTTAATTTTTTTATGTTGAGTTATCGTAGATTTAAACATTTAAGTGTTATGGAGTGTCTTAGTTGCTAACGGTCTTAGCACATAAAGGTTGTTTTCTAGTTTCGCAGAACAAATATCAACACCATTTTTTGGAAATAAACACTTTATTTACATGGAAGTAGATACAATAAGATTATTCTAATAAACACTTTATGGAAATTAGGTTCCTTTTTAAACAAGGAACTATATAGACATTTTCCAGTTAAATGAATTTATTCTGTAACGTCAACTGGAGACCTCCCACTGCCACAACCGAGACATATGCTCAGTTCCAACCCGTATCGTCATCTCACCAGCATCTAGTTGCCATCAGGAACTAATTCCTTGAAATTAAGAACAAATGTGGTTAGTGACGCCAGAATCTATAATCCAGACAGAATCATCATTCTCCACTAAGCAAGTTTCCAAAACAGGCAAATCACATTTACCTTGTTTGACCTTCTTTTTTTCTGTCAAGTATTTGGGATAGTTCCTCTTCCAATGTCTATTTTGGTTGAAATGGAAACAAATTCCCTTCGCAACCTTGGCTTTCTTTTGAGAAGCAGTTGGTGGGTTAGCTTTTCACTTTCCACTTTCTTCTTCTCCCATTTTTGGTGCTGGAGGAAGAAGGTACTGACTTTGTCCCAGAGGTCGTACCTCTGTGGAACTTATTAGAGGATGAAGCAACATTTGCTTCATCCTTTTTCCCCTTGCGTTTCATCAAGGACTGAAAGGACTGTAACTCGTTGAGGAGGGTGGTTAGGTTGTAGTCAATCTTGTTCCAAACAACATTGCTACGGAAGTGTAGGAAACTTTCATGTAAAGATTCCAAAATAAAGCTAACCTGGTTGGTTTCATCGATGACGTGCCCATTCATCTCTGCCACATTGAAGTGGACCATCATATTGAGAACATGTTCTCGAACAGATGCCCCTTCTTGCATACACGCATTGAATATGTGTTTGAGAGTGTCATGCTTGAGCTATGCGGACGGAGGTCCGAACATTCCCTTCAGAGACTCCATGATCTCATATGTTGTGAGCATGGGCTTATGTTTCTTAGCCAAGACTTCGGAAAGAATCTCCAAGATATAACTCAGGCCTTTTCATTTGTCGTGCCCAACGCTCGTATGCTTATTGAACATTTCGAGTAGCATTTAGAGCTGGAATGGGAGGACAATCCTCCATAAGGACGAAATGAAGGTCATCGATTATAATGATTGTATTGATCGTGTTTTTCAATGAAATGTACTATTCACTCGTTAATTTTTCAACGATGAGTAGATTTAATGTCGCGGAAGTCATAGAAATAAATTTGTTGAAACATATAAATTATTTATATTAGTCTATTTGCATTAAACCACTAAGACAACCAATCAATTTTAGCAAAATAATCTAATGTATCCTAAGTGATATATATTTTGCAATGATATTTCAGTGAGGTAGGACAAAAGTCACCGTAGGGTGATCAAGCGCCCCTTCACTGAAATGAGACATTCTTAACCAATAGACACTATCCGTCACCATTGTTCGGTCCATAATTTGTTAAACTCGCTTAACGATTCTTATAAGTGTAACCGCTCATTTTAGGTCATAGAGTTCCACCTCAACGAGCCAACCATAGGGAAAAACTGACTGGGACATGAAACTAAAGCAACCCTATCTATTGCTGGAGTTTGAATAAAACATCATGCAAAAATGCCATCCAATAAGGGGACACCCACGGTGCCACGAGGCTATGCATGAAGTTTTACTTCAAACTGATGAGAGAGACCGAGGGATGTGTTGTCACACGTCCCACTCCCACTTACTATAAACACTCTCTCCATTCACCTTGATATTGATCTATACAAATATGATCTGTAGGGGGACACCCATGGTGCCTTGAGGCCGAATATAGACCTCACGATGTGAACTTTAAGGAGAAACGTGAAAAGGATAAAATGAAGTATCGTACATCTCATTTTCCTCTCACTGAGTATTTTACCTAGGTTTAATTAACTTAGGAAAATACGGCTACTGATTTTAATTAAGTGACTATTTAATTTGCCCAAAAACAACATTTGTCATTGGATAGTTAAACAATTTTGATTAAAGTCTATTAAACTTTTTAATAAACTTCAATCAAAGTTACATGCATGTAACAAATCTATCTAATTCACCTTTCCAGGTAAGTTCCCAGGTAGGGGTGTTACATTTCCATCAACTTAAATATCCCAGCCTAGACAGAACTCGCCTTAGATAAAATGTCCTTTATAGATACATTGGTTACACTATTTAATCTTTTAATTAAGAATCAATTATATTCTATTAAACCGATTAAGAGATTAAATTATATTTATGATCTCATTAGAAACATGATCTTAGGTTTATCTCCATCATATTTTCAAACAATTTAAAAAGATGAATATAACTTAAGATTTGCATGCAACTCTAAATTATCGATTTTGATTCTAATTTCATTTAGTTATAACGATTATAAAGAAATGAAATAATTAAAACCATACATTGCACGCTTTGACATTCTTTAGTAAATTCTAACATTTATAAATTTAACCTAAAGTGGTGTCATGCATCATGCAATGTCATTTCATTACTAACATATACATAGCATTTATATAAGAAAGTAATGAAATATACAATAGCATACAACCATACATACATTGAACCATATATTATAACAATTATAATATAAATAATGCATGGATATGCTATTAATGCATGCATACATATATTATAACATTTATACTATATCATGCATTAGCATGCTATATGATTTAAATCATGCATAAACATATATTATAATACTTATAATATAGATGATGCATGAAATTAAACGGATATCCTATGGTGGGTTTTAATTTTATATGGCATACGATATGACACACACATACACACACACACACATATACACATACATATATATAGAAAATAAAACATACATCACATGTATATTAAAACAACAGTTGATGGACTAGGATTGGACATATAAATAAAATTTAAAAGTCATACAAAATAAAATACATCCGGTTCGAAATAGATGAACGGGCCTTGAACTGCTCGAACTGGACCAGGAACGGTCCAGAAGAACCCAAAATGTCGAATTAGAGAACCCATGAACCGAACCGGATCGGCAGACCACAAACCACGCACGAACCGAGACTAAACTGCATAAGATTTTCGTCTTAGAGTATCGCAACAATGTGCCCAGCATTGCGACGATACGAAAATTTCCTTCCGTCTATCACATCGTAGCATCATAATGCTAGGGCACAAAGTTGTGACACTACAGCACAGTCGCCCATTGTACTGCTTTGATCTTCTTCCAAAAACCACCAATTTTTGCCTCATTTTCTCCAGATTTCGGTCGAGAACCATCATGAATGACTCAACAAATAATTATAGATTCGATAGCAATAATCAATGCCCCAAGACATGGGCCTTTATAGAACGAAATTCATAAAGAAAGCCATGAATCTAATGTCCAAACTTGAAAAGATCCATCAATGCAAACTATTCAACCACAAATTCATCACATGAATTTTTACATAATGCACAGACTCACCATAATTTGTAAAATCAATTAAAAAAATGAAATTTGGAATCCAAACCTAGCTCTGATACCAATTGAAGGATCCCAATGAATGGTTCTCGAGCGAAAATGATGGATCATCCCAAACCCAATTTTTCAAAATTGATAATTTTACAGAAGAAAAAGAAAAATATGCATTTAACCAAAAACTACAGCATGCATAAGAAAAAAAAACAAAATTATTAATTAGGGTTTCAAAAAACCATTACTTTTGAAGATTTTCTTCACATATCTTTCCCCTCTGTGCAAATCACGAACTGTGAAATGGCCAATTGGGCATGACCACAAGAATGACCTCGGTATTCTCTGGTGAGAATCCATGAGGTGTGGGCTCTAGTGATTTTGGATTGAGAGAGAGGGAGAAGGAAAAATTGAGAGGAAAATGAATTATAATTTTGTTTTCACAGAACTCTTATGTGTTAAAACCTCACACATCTGTATTGCAGGAAGAAGAATAAGAAAAATCAAATTCTCTACTCCCTCTGTCAACCACCCACATAATACGTGGGTGGAGAGAAAATTGAGGGGGAAGTTAATTGCCTCCCAAATATAAAATAATTAATTTTTAAAAATTAATTAATTAATGTAATATATATATATATATATATAACATATAACATATAACCTATAGTTTTTATATTGTATCAAATACAATATAGCCTATAATTTCAATTTTCTCTCACCAATGACTTTTAATATAAATAAGACTTACATTAATTCAACTATATGGATCCAATTCATATAATTAATATTTGAATCATATTCAAATAATTATTTCCTCTCATAAATACTTAAAATTATAATGTAAAAATACATTATAGTAATTATATCGTATATAATTAAAAAAATTAATTATATCATATATATAATTAATTCCCTCAATTAATTTGAACAATTCAAATTAATCCAAAAACTGATTCTCATTTCAATTAAACTCATGGACCTATAGCTTAAAGCTCCAACGGTACATGAATAATTAATTAAACTCTTTAATTAAATCATTCACCACCCGTTAAAGATCGACAACTGCACTCTTCGAACTATAGATATATTTTGTGTCCATTGAATATAACCAATCAATAGGACGATGACCATTCACAAATTGTTCATAAGTACAGTTGGGTCAAAATTGTTATTTTGCCTCTGTAGTTACATTTAACTCCTTAAGTATCAACAATCCCTCTAGTGAATAATAAAGCATAGTCCAACTATGATTAAACCCCCCTCAGGCCAGGAGAGGGTGTGGCGTCACATTGTTCAAGCCCTTGAATCAGCCCTTAAAGAAGCAATTTATCTACTTGCTCTAACATTGGGGAAGGAGTGAATTTCTTCTCGTGTAGTTGTGTTTCCAGCTCTCCATAGGACGAATCCCCAAAATGGTAGGCTTGTTGAGTCGATAATCTAGCCACTCCCACCCATACAAAATAAAGGACTGCCTTCATAGGCAGGAGTTCACAACTCACTCAGGATTCAGATCATGTTACCTATGGTCATCCTGGTGAAATGTAAGTATCTATTATGAACGACGTTATATCATGAGACTAAACATTTTGTGGTCCGATCTTATACAAACTTCTTTGTCTAGAATATTTTTGCTCACATATCTCTACGTGAATGATCAGGATCATATCATTTGTAGTACTTTACAACAATTGTAACACCTACAAAGCGAGTCATACTCGTAGTGTCACCAGGATAAGGTATCCAACCTTATCCATCTACTACAGACCATTTAGATTATCACTTAAACATGATCCACCCGTATGTCTCTACATACACGTTTAAGTTACAAGATAACCCTAGATGTTAGTTTATTGGTTTGTGGTTAATGCAATTAATTTCGAAATAAAACATCACATATTTTATTATATAAATAAAACGTTTTTACATTACAATACAAACTATAGAACTCTACGAGATTTAGGGTATCAACCCCAACAATTTTCTCATGAATAGAAGTCCATAACTCACTCAGGATTAAAACTTGCCTAGGTCATCCTAGTGAAATAGAAACATAACTAATCAATGGAGTTACATATAGTGATTACTTTTTCGTGGTCCGGACTTATGCAAACTCATTGTATAGGATACCCCCACTCGCATTCCCATACACGAATGCATTGGATCATTGCATTTATACCAAATACAAAGTGGGTTGTATCCATAGTGTCACCAGGATAAGGTACCCAACTTTATCGATATACTATAGACCCTTTAGGTTATATCTCGAACCCGTATGTCCCTACATACAGTTCAAGACTCATACAACAGTCTAGGATGTTAGTTTATTGGATTAGGGTCATTTAGGCAAGATAAATACAAGACAAGTAATAACTTTTTATTGTAATAAACATTGATTATATTTTATTAATTATCAGTCAAATGTTACATTTACTATCTACGAGTTTTAGGGCATAAAACCCAACAAACTTCCACTTGAACTAAAAGTTTAGTCAGTGGGATGTATATACAATAAATAATCCAAAGCTGAAAATGCCAAATGTATAATGTACATTACATGAAAAGTAAATATACAAATACAATAAACTAGGGCATCCTTATACCCATTATATATCTCTCACTTGTTATAGATTATACTATATATATGTCTCGCAAACTTAGACTCTCGAACACTTTAACCGAAAGAGCCTTCATAAATCGATCAGCGATGTTGTGCTCCAAAGCGATCTTGGTGATATCTTCTCGTTGGACAATCTCTCATATCAAGTGATACTTCTTCTCTATGTGCTTTTCTCATTTGTGGCTGCGATGTTCTTTCGAGTTGGTTACAACCCACTATTGTCACAGTATAATGTAGCTGGCAAGTCCATATTTGAAACAACTTCCAAATTCGTAAGAAACTTATTAAGACAAACTGCCTCCTTAGCTGCTTTACAAGCAACTACATACTCAACCTCCATAGTAGAGTATGCTATGCATCCCTGCTTGATGCTTCTCCAAACTAAGCTCCCTCGTTAAGGTTGAACACTGACCCCAATGTAGATTTTCTAGACTCCCTGTCAGTCTGGAAGTTAGAGTCGGTGTACCCTGTAAGGATTAAATCCTTAGCCCCATACACTAGCATGTAGTCCCTCATTCTCTAAAGATACTTAAGAATTTTCTTAACTGTCGTCTAATGGTCTAACCTTGGACTAGACTAGTACCTACTGACTATTTGCACTACATAACATATGTTAGGCTTAGTGTAGAGCATAACATACATCAAGCTGCCCACAGCTGAGATGTAGGCAATACGTTTCATATCCTTAAGTTTTTGGGGTGTCTTAGGACATTGTTCCTTAGACAAGTGATCCCCATTCCTAAAAGGCAATAAACCCTTCTTGGAGTCCTGTATTGAATATCGAGCCAATATTTTGTCGATATACGTTGCTTGAGACAATGTCAATGTTTTGTTTTTACGACCTCTAATGATTTGGATCCCAAGAACATATTGCGCCTCTCCTAAATCTTTCATTTGAAATTAGGCCGCTAGCCAGATTTTACTTCAGTAAGATACCCTACATCATTTCCAATGAGTAGAATATCGTCCACATAAAGTACTAGAAAAACTACTTTATTCTTGTTAATCTTCTTGTATACACAAGCTCATCAACATTTTGGTCAAAACCAAAAGATTTGATCGTAGTATCAAATCTATGTCCCAAGATATTGATGCTTTTTCAACCCATAAATTGATTAATTCAGCTTGCAAACCTTTTACTCCAGACCTTGGACTATGAACCCTTCAGGCTAAGACATAAAGATATTATCTTCAAGATTATCATTCAAAAAGGCAGTCTTGACATCCATTTGCCATATTTCATAGTCATAATATGTGATAGTGGACAAAATAATTCTTAAGACTTTAACATAGCAACGGGAGAAATAGTTTCCTCATAGTCAATTCCTTCTCTCTAGATATAACCCTTTGCAACGAGTCTAGCTTTGAAGGTCTGTACCTTCCCAGTTGCATCTCTCTTTCTCTTATAGATCCATTTGTACTCTATGGGTTTTACCCTTTAAGGTAGATCTACAAGCTCTCATACTAAATTGAAGTACATTGACTCGATTTCAAGCTCTATTTCTTTGACCCATTGGTTCTTACCTACGTTATTCATTGCATGTCCATCATCAGGTATGACGACTTGAGTTTCAGTTAAACCCAAATAGTGGTCAGGTCTGATACAACCCCCCCATTGCGTTGAGACATTCTCAACGATTGAGAAGAACAAGACGGACCTAAAAAAATAGTTCATTCATCAACAACTCTTGTTGACTCTTCAGTAGCTTTTCCTAACACTAACTTACTACGTGGTTTGTGGTCCCTCACGTGGTCTTCCTCCAAGAAAGTAGCGTTTGTCGATACAAACACCTAATTTTCTCGTGGATCTGGGAAAGACCACCTCTAGTTTCTTTTAGGTCATCAACAAATTGACACAACCTTGAACGAGGTTCCAGTTTCTTAGGAGTTTTCACAAGCACGTGTGCTGGACAACCCCGAATCCTAAAGTAGTGCTAAGAAGCACAGACACAGATATGGATATGATACGATATGATAATACGTTAATTTCTAAAAATACTAAGATATATATAATATATATAGTGTCTAATTAATTTTTATAATATTTATTTTAAGTTAGATTCAAGTAGATTCAAGAAGAGAGTGAAAACTTGAAAAAAAAAATCCAGTAACGTCGAATGATTGTTTAGCGACTAGATTTGACGGTAGGAAAGAAGTATAAGATGAAGATGAATGAAGTTGAGGATAAATAGGGTGTGAATCATGATTTAAATAGTGAGAGAGAAGGGAATAATGGAGATTTAATTATGTTTCAGGGTTTTTTTTTTTTTTTTAATGTTTTTATCATTTTTAATTTATTTTGTTTTGGATTGCTCAATTTAAGTGGACTTTATGTTTGGAAGTGATTTTAAAATGGTTAAAATCGCTTTTGTTATTTTCAAAATCACTATGAAACATGTTTAATCCTTCAAAATTAATTTTGACGATATAAAATTGCAAATTGTATTTAAAAGTGTACAATAGAAACTAAATTAATTTTGAGTAATTAAAAGTATGTTTTCGAGTGATTTTAAAAATGAAAAAAAAGTGACTTTTAATGATTTTAAAATCATTCCTAAACATGTACTCAAATAAAATGGGTTGTGGGTTTGGGCTTTTTAAGTGGTTAGGCTTAAATTTGGCAGGAAAAAAAAATTGACCGGCGTATCTGCTTCCAGATACGCGTACCTGAAAATTAAATTAAAAATTAAAAAATCAGATACTTCAAATCACGTATCAGACATGTATCTACCACGTATCTAGATGTATCCGTATCGTATACCAATTATCTGCACAATTAAAAGTATCTGTGCTTCTTAGAATAGCATAATCTAGGTTTACGTCCCCTCCATAACTCGAAAGGTGTTTTAGAAACACTCTTCGAGAGAACATTGTTCAGGATGTGAGCTGCAATCTCTATTGCATACCCTCAATCAAATTGAAGTGTTTTAATAGTTTTACGTAATAGGTTTTCAACCTCATCCTTAAACTCGAATTTTTTAAGAGCTTCAAACTTATGCCCTATTAGGTATAAGTAACCATACCTTGAATAATCATTTATTAAATAGATAAAATATTTGTATCCACCTCGAGCTTTTACATTTATTTGACCACAAAGATCCAAATGTATTAACTCTAAGGGTTCTTTGGCCCCATAACATTTTCTGCTAAAGATCTTTTGGTCATTTTTTCCTCAAGACACGATTCATATGGTGGTAATGAGTCATCTTCTAACTCATTTAGAAGTTCATTCTTTACCAAACGCCTGATTCTATCGAGGTTTATGTGACCCAGTTTTAAATGCCAAAGATAATTCTTGTTACTTTTAGGAGAACAACGTAGCCTTTTTCTTTGAGTCAACAATTTTAAACATCTCATGATTTAAGATTTCTTGTGCTTCGATTGGTCTTAATACATATAAGTTATCTTCTAATCTAATTGAATATATAAGAACACCATTCTTGAAAATGAATGCTTCATTACTTTCTAAATTTACAGTATAAGATTATTCAAGTAGACAAGAGATAGAAACTAAATTTCTCTTAATTCTTGGTACAATGTACAAATTCTTAAGAAAAACAAATCTATTTCTAAAAATAACTTTGCAGCTCCCATTGCATTAACTGAAACGACATCTCCCGTTCCGACCTTAAGCATCATTTCACCTTCTTCTAGTTGCTGAAAGGAACTATTTTTCTAAAAAGAAGAACAAACATGGTTAGTTGCTCCCAAATCAAATATCTAAACAAACTCATCATGTTATATAAGACACATTTCTAAAATAAATAAATCGTATTTACCTTCTTTTTCCTTCTTTTTCTTAGCGAGGTACTTAGGACAATTCCTCTTCAATTGTCCATCCACGTTGCAGTAGAAACACCTACCCTATCAGCCAACTTGGCCTTTCCCTTGCCTTTTACAACAGCGACAGGAGCCTTCCCCTTATCTCCCTTCTTCTTCTGAATTTTTTTCGAAGCAGAAGATTGGGGAACAAACTTAGTTCTATAGGATGAACCCTTATGGAGCTTCCTTTTGGAATGGGCAATGTTTGTCTTTCGTTTAACCGGTCCCTTATTTTTCATAAGAGACTGATATGTCTGTAGCTCATTAATGAGACTGGTAAGGTTATATTGGATTTTGTTCATCATCGTATTATTGAGAAATTGTAGGAAGCTCTTCGGAAGAGATTCCATGAGGAACTCAACCTGATCGCGCTCGTCTATAACAACTTCGTTTGCCTCTGTCACGTTAAATTGGATCATATCCAGGGACATGTTCTTGAACAAATGTGCCCTCTTTTCATGTGGTAGTTGTAAATGTATTTGAGGGCATCATGGTGAAGCTGATAGGATGGTTGTATAAACATCTCCTAGAGAGATTCCATAACATCCCTTGCAGTTTCCATGAGCTCATATTTCTTAGACAGAACTTCAGATAAGCTCGTTAAGATATAGATGCGGGTCTTTTCATTGGCCTTTATCCACCGGTCATAAGCATCCTTCGTAACCTGGGATGCATTACGAGCAGGGGCCAGAGGACAATCCTCTGATAAGACGAACCGTAGATCATCAACAATAAGAATCGTATTCAAGTTAGATTTCCATGTAGAGTAATTATCGCCAGTAAGTTTTTCATTTTTAAGTAGTGCAATTATGAGGAAGACATTGCTGAAAATAAAAAAAGCAAACATTGACTGTATTAATTATCTTTGCCTTAACCCATCACATAAACAAAAAATTACAAATTATCCAATCAATTTAGCAAAAACAAACAATCATAGAATCCTAATAAACCATTGATTTAGTTTTTGCAACAATGCTTTAGGAGTTGAGAGCAACAACCATCGAAGGGTGATCAACCACTCATTCTCTGAAATGAAATAGTTCTCGGCTAATTCTAATACTAGAATAACTCATATTTTTATAGACATTAGCCATCGTTGCTCGGTCAAGGATTCGTTAACTCTTAACTCATCCCCGTAAATGTAACCTCTTCCACTTTTAAATCTTAGAGGTACGCACCAACAGGCTACTATTAGGAAAGACAACTATTTTTAATTAACCTGATTGATCCTATCCTTTTCAGGAGTTCACTGTGTTCCGAGCCCTATGATCAAACCCTTTAAGGGATGGTTGCTCCAGGACAACACATATGCGGATCATGGGAATCTCACGGTGTAACCTAGGGGTGGAGATCAAAGAATAGGTTGAAACACGCGTCCCGCTCCCACTTACTATAGACACTTTCCCCATTCACCTTGTTATTGACCTATGCAAATACTTTTTAAAGGGAGGCTGCATCCAAGGTGACACAAAGCCACACATGGATCTCACGTTGTGAACGTATAGGAACGTAGGAGCAAATTTTGATATGAATATCTTGTTTTATACCTTTTCTCCCACTAAAGTGTCCTACGTATTTTAGGGTTATTTAACATAAATAAAGTTGTCTAAGTCATTCTATCTAAGTCTATGCCTATTATAACTCCTATAAAAAGGTCTTTACACTTATTTTCTAGGTGAATTAAACCCTTTTAGTTAACCTAGTGACATTGCATGCTAACACTAAACTATGATTAATTCAACTCAAGTTCCAGGTTAGTTCCTAAGTAGGAGGTGTTTTGTAAACTGTACTTAAATACCTCCAGCCTAGACATAACCTAACCGGTAGAGTTCCCTTATAATCATAGTAACATTTTTCCTACTTAGTTCATTACAACTATTTTAAAACTAAGTAAAAAATAATTATATTCCTATTATAATTAAAATGATCTAAGTCTAACTAATTTTTAACAATTTAAAATTAATTAATTTATCCTACGATCCTATGTTTGCATGCAATTCTTGAATATAGATTAACGATCTCTAATCATTAATTTTAAAAATATTTTCAAAATTTAATGGTTAGTCTATAATCATGCTCTCTATGGTTTAATTTAATTAACAATCATATTATAATTAATTAAATAATTAAACCATAAAAAATGCATTACATGAATATAATATAACAATTATATTATCACTATGGATGTATCATGCTCAATGAATCTTGATTTTAATATTTAATTAACATAACTCCTTATATTAAGCTAAGCATGAAAATCATACAAGCATGCTCTATACATTGCATTAAATATAACTATTTATATTTAACCTATGTAATTACATGCTCAATCCTTTATTAATTTCATTAAATTAACATAACCGTTATATACAATATAAGTATTCTAATATATGAAAATGCATGAGCATGCTTAATCTAAGGTGGGATTATATCTAAATAACATCCAAAAAGCATTTAAAAAGCATATGAACCGATTAATTGGCCACTAGGATAAAATTAAAGAGTAAAATTACATCTATCTTACAAAATTGATCCTAAAAAGCATTCAACCACTCTATAACTGGACCAAAACTGATTGAATCGGCTGAAAATCGCTCGAACTGGGTCAAAACTGCTTGAACCAGATGAAAATCGCTTGAACCAGCCGAAAAAACTCTCAGACGACCGATCGAAATCACTTGCCCAATCAACGAACTAGTTAAACTAGCCAACGAATCGTTGGACCAGTCAACGACCCACACGCCAGACGTCGATCCGGACCGTTGTCGAATTAATCCGACCGCTAAACTAGGGCTGACGTCAGCATCTTCTATGTTACGCGTGATGTTGACGTCACGCTTGCGTCAGTAACATTTTTTTCCCGAATTCCAGCCTTCGTACCTCTGTTTTCCACCGTTTTTTTGCTAAATTTGGTCTTGATTTTCACCGATCTTCATCAAAAAAGACCTAATGTAGACTTGGACTTATAGAAGACTTAATTTACAGTTTAAATGTCCAAAATGCAGGGACCCTTACATGAATGAATCATATTAAAAAAATTATAAATTCTAATATCAATTAACCAAATTAGTTCACAGCAAAACCCAACAAGTTCATGTTTGGTGTTTATGGCAACACCATATTAACAACTACTTATTTTTCCTTTTATTATTTTTATGCATCTTAAATGAGGCACTCCATAGTACGTGAATATTATGACATATGCATGCAAGTGTTGCAAGTCGAGTGTTTGGGGTAACTTCTTTTTTAGGATGAAAATATCATGGACAGTGTCATGGTAATATAGTTCCTTGTATTGAGTTCCTTTTTACAAGTCTTGCTTTTGGTAAAATACACTTAAAAGACAATATGACATTTGTATGAGAGTCGTCATATCTTGATAGCATCTAGGTTGATGGATGTTTGAATGACATTGACCCATGGATTAATTATTAGTTAACGTGCTTGTACGAGCAGCAAGTCAAGGTGAAACTTAAAATAAGCTAACTATTCAAGATGGAATAACTGGCAATCAACAAGCATTTGTAAAACTACTAGTTGTAGTATGTGTGAGAGGCAAGATTGATATAAACTACCAAGTTAAGATACTTCTCGATATGTATTAGCTATAAATCATCTCAAAATTACCTAGTAAATTTGTTAAGTTAGTTGTATCCTATGTATGCATTGTAAAGTATATTATAGGCCCATTTAGCTTGTTACGACATGATTAAATAACATAAATCATCAACTAGTACTTGTTACGCATTTTAAGCTAGTTTGAGCACATTAAAGATTTAAAGTATTCACTAATGTAAGGTTATGACTTTATGATAGAAATGAGATGATCAAATGGATAAGAACCAATATGATGCAAAAATGATGCGACAAGACAACGACTATTAAAGGACTCTGTCCCAATGAACGTGAAAACTAGAGTTGTGACAATGAATACATATGAAAATGACATATATGGTTGATGGGTAGTCAACTTGCTCGCGCAGATATGAACACAACCCTGAGACTAAACTTCAATAACAATATATATGATATCTCAAGTCAACATTCAAGACAATATTGCAATACAAGTATATTAAATATTAATTGAGGAAAATAAAACGTTAACCATAGTACGAAAGAGCAACTATGCTTATGAAAATAACAATGGGTTTAGTGTTAGGTTCTAAAGTTGACCAAAGTTGAGTTGAAATTACGGTGTTGCATAGTTGAAAAGTGTAAGATTATAACACCTTACATATTAGATAGTTACTTGATAAAGAAGAACAATACTTACTCACTAGTTAAAGCAGGTTGCACAATACCAATGACAATAATAAGGAATCACTCAGGTGCATACAAGCTTAAGAAAAACGTTGCACTCATTTTCATTATTGTTATCTTTCCTTCTCATGAGTCATCATTTTTTTTTTGTTGATCAATAGAAAAAGTTTGAGCTTTGACATTATCCATTACATCACATATTTATACACACACACCATGTTGATACAAGAGGTTCAAATTTGACATTAAAAAAGACACCATATTCGAGTATCATGGGTGACTCCCTTTGAGAATAGGAATTTGAATGACAGTGTTGAATGACACGTGTGCCAAATGCATAACCCTAATGTTTGAGCTGATTGTCTATTTAATCATTGAAATTTTAGAAGAAACACTTTAACCCATGGGGTTGTTTGAAGACAATTTTAATTGAATTTTAGGCTTATTTTAACTAAGGGGGTGTTTGACACGTAGAGTTGAGTTGATAATTATTATAGGAGGAGAGTAATTTGGAGAGTTGATGCGAATAATGATATGAGAAATGTGAGTTAACACGAATAACGTGGTAATAAACCTCTTTAATAATTGGTGAACTAAACGGTGAGTGAGTTTTTTTTACCCACCCAACCCAATCCAATTTGGGGGCAAACGCTCCCTCATTGTTAGAGAGAGTGCAGTGGTTAAGTTGACAATTTTACTGTGTTGATTTGACAGAAATATCCATTTAATAATACTACTAATTGTATTTATTAATTCATTCTCTATTCTTCTTAGAATTCCCTCTAGCCATAGGTCGGTCGCCATGATACAATTCTAAATTGTCAGAGAGAAAAGTGGAAAAAAAAAAAAAAAAAACCCTAAACATAGAGGAGCTAATGACTAAACCATTTTTGTCAGAACAGAAAAAAAAAAAAGAATAATAAAAAATAAATGAACATTTAATTTTGAATGTCCCTATGAAAGCGCGGTATTATGAGTCAAAAAAGGCCAAAATCTACATCATAACGTTTGCCCTATTAAAAAAAAACTCTATTTCATGATTAATACCTTTTACGGTCCCCTATTTCTTCAGCACATATTTTATTCTGCTTTCTTTTTTATCGATTTAAAACCAAAGAGAATCGTTAGCGACGAGATAAGACAAAGTTAAAATTAACCACGAAACAAATAAATTATTTAGATTAAAATATGGTCTATTTTAAATATCAATAAATCTTAAACTTGATAATTTTAATTTAACAATAATAACAATTCGAAGAAATCAAAATGAGTATAGTTAAATGATTTTTTTATCATATAGTAGTATGGATAATTTTTTATATTATATCTATTTATTGTGTATCGCGTAATGTCCTCTTATAATTAAGGTGAGAACCATTGACATTAATGCGAAGTTTACAGATATTTATGAAAACAAACTTATAAGGTGAATAAGGGGGAGTATGGTACTCTCATAGTACTAGAATAATTCCCATAGTTCAATTGCATAATATTTATACTATCAACTTCGAAATCAGATATTTCATTTCCATTCCCATATTATAAAAAAAAAAAAAAAAAACAATGAAAACACTTTTTTAACCATTAGAGTTTGAGTCCATTTTTACTTGGTCCTCAAGCTTTAAAATGTTTTATTTTACTATTGATTTTTTAGTCTCATTTTTCATCTAGATCTGATAGTGAAAAAAAATAAGTGAAAACTAATGCCGTTATAATCAATTTAATTATTTTAGATCAATCAATGTGATTATTTAGTAACAAGTTTAAGTTAAAAGTATACATCTTGACGTTATGAGAATCTAATTGGAACAAAATTAAAAATTAAAATGTAATAATGTAATATTTGAAACCCTGTTAGATATTATATTAAACTTGTTTTCACTCATAAGTATGTTGGTCTAGGATGTCTTGTATTCAAGCCCTAGTCGTTGTTTCCTTTCTATTTAATTTTCATTTTCACTTGTGGGTTATTTTTCATATTTCAAGTTCATAAATGAGAAGTGTTAGATATTATATTAAATTCACCTTCACCGATAACCTTATTTTGGGTCAATTGGTAATTTAAGAAACCTAAGAACTAAACTCAAAATGAGTAGAAATGTAATATTTTGAAAGCTATAAATAAAATAAAAAATAAATTCAAAATAGAGGGAGTAAAAGATATTTTTTTCTATCAATTTTCAAGTAGTTTCATACATGGCCTAGATATCTTTAAAAAAGAAAAATAGAGTTGAAAAAATCACAAATAGTATTTTTTTTTGAAAAAAGCAATAAATAAACCAATTAAATTTAAATTTAATGAAAGTATATAAAAAATTGTGCAAATTTGAAAATTTGGACCATAATAACATTAAACAAAATTACTTTTGCCGCGAAATCAGTATTTTTTGTTTTTCCCATTGAAGATAATTTCATTTTCTTCTTAATGTAGAAATAATCGTCACGAAGGCTCGCTGTGAAAACCGTCGGCGATATTTAAGAGTGGTCGCCGACGTGGGGGCGTTTTGGCCGCTGCACAATTTTCTCCGACGAGTTGATCCACATCGTGGTCGATTTGTTTTCTCTCGATTTTCCTCTTCGTAGGACCTACCGATCTGCGACCATCTCTGTCTCCTTCTCACTTCGTTGGGCTCCACTCCTTTCTCCATCATTTCGCAGTGTAATCAAGCCAGCCAGCCAGCCAGCAAGCACAAGCAAACGCTTTCTCTTTGTCCCATAACTACTGGTTTTTTCACTCGCTTTCACTGCCTGCTTGTACCAAGCAGCTTCAGAAAGCTAGCCGGGACCATACGCTCTTGAATCCTGGATCGACGGTGATTTTTCTGTTGTTTATGTTCGGATTTTATGGCTTCGAATGCTGCTTATCGGAACGGGGGCTCTCAGAGAGGTTCCTTCAAGGTGGATCGGCCACCGCATGCTGCTTCTAACCTCAGGACTTCGTCGTTTAAGGCTAGGCCCTCTATTCGTCGGTCTACTTCTGCGTCTTTCGGTTCCAATGCAAATAAGGATGGGGATGGAGGTATCTGACTATGTATCCTTGTTTTGATTTTGAAAATTTGACTTGCGAAATCAAGTAGATAGAAAGCTGATTTGTTTTGCTTGTTTTCGTGGCTATTAATTTTTCTTTTTTTCTAGTCAAGTTTCCTATAATTACCATCTAGTGTTGCTTTGACTTCAGCCTTTTCTTCATTGTTCGATCTACGAATTTTTTTCCTCCCTCTTCAATGTTGTATATTTATCATATTTCGAAGTACGATTGTGGGTTTGGTGCATTCAGCACGTTAGGATGAATTAGAAGGATATTTGGAAACTGGACCTCGAACTCTTCGTCTTTTACTTGATGGAAATTATTTTTGCAAGTTTCTCTCCCTCTTTTCCATATGTAGCGTGCAATGACCAAGCCTTGGTTATTTTCTTCCATGTTTTATATGATTTGGCCAGTGCCAGGAAGAGTTCGTGTGGCTGTTAGATTACGACCCCGAAATGCAGAAGAGCAGGTGGCAGATGCAGATTTTGCTGATTGTGTGGAACTGCAGCCAGAGGTTAATAATAACATTATTATTGTTGCTCCATTCAAACACCGATAGAATTGCTTGTTGCTCAGCTCTTATCTTTTATGATTTATATTAATTTCCGCTGGACGCTCTTTTAGATGCAAATGTGTTCCTTAGCAGTCTTGTCTTGGTTGTAGGTTAAGGATCATTCAATAGTCCTTATCAGCTCATAGTTTGAAAAATTAAATATAGAGAACCAACTTAAATTTGCTTATCATTTCAATGCATCGATATTGAAAATTCTATCCCATTTTCAGCCAATCTCGAGCAGAAGAATAGAGCAAATAGTATTAGGAGATTAGAAAGAACATGTTTCTTGTCCGTTTAATTGAAGTAATTCCAGTCTCTCGAGAATGGATGACAAACAAGATTCACTTACTAGTAGTGGTACATTTGAGAATTATTAGATTACTTCAGGATAGAAGTTTTCCCTGGGCCAACAACAATATATTGACATTGAATTCTGGAATATTGGAAATCAATTTAATAAAATGGGTTAAATATGATGGAAACAGAAAACATAGGAAATCACCTCCCCACTTCTAATGGCCAAATTCAAACGAACTCTTTTTTTTTTTTTTCACATTATAATATTCGACATTGACCTTATTTTGTTACTTCATGGCAGCTTAAAAGATTGAAACTTCGAAAGAACAATTGGGATTCTGACACATATGAATTTGATGAGGTGCTGACTGAATCTGCATCACAGAAGCGTGTGTATGAAGTGGTTGCAAAGCCGGTAGTGGAGGTGCGTCATGCTTGCGATATTATTTAGTTTTGTCAGTGGGAACCAGATGTATGTCATGCCAAAAAGTTGTAATTTTTATCATTCATCTGGTTGACTGTATGATGATGTATGATTCACACTAGCATGGCATATTTTACATTCCTGCTGCGTAAGATCTTATTTTATTTCATTTTCTTCTTCTTCTGATGGTGATGATCTGCTTCATTTTCTAGAGTGTTCTAGATGGTTATAATGGGACCGTGATGGCTTATGGCCAGACTGGTACGGGGAAGACATTTACGCTTGGACGATTAGGAGATGAAGATACTTCCAATCGTGGCATTATGGTCCGTGCTATGGAGGATATTTTAGCCGATGTATCACCAGAAACAGATCTAGTTTCAGTCTCTTATCTGCAGGTGTTAATCCACTGGAGAACATACTACACATGTTGTTTGATTATGCTGTTTAACTCTTGTGGTTTTCTGGATTTTCCTTCATACTTTTTTGTAGCTCCAGATTTTTAATTTATGCAAGTCTTTTGGTACATTGCAAGCAACTTACTGTCTTATGTTCGGGCTTCTGTTGTTTAGCTTTATATGGAGACTCTACAAGACTTGCTTGATCCAGCAAATGATAATATCCCATTTGTGGAAGATCCAAAAACCGGTGATGTTTCCGTACCTGGGGCAACTGTAGTAGAAATCAGAAATCAAAGCAGTTTTCTGGAGCTACTTCGTCTGGGGGAGGCCCACCGGTTTGCTGCCAATACGAAGTTGAATACCGAGTCTTCTCGTAGCCATGCAATTCTGATGGTGAATAATTAGCATCTTACCGTTTATATATTCTTATGTGACTGTAAATTAATATTTCATGATATACAATTTACTTGATAATTCAAATTATATCAACGCTGTAGTGCAGGTACATGTTAAAAGATCTGTTGTGAGGGAAGAGGTCCTTTCAGGTGAAGAGGGTGAACCTTCAGAGTTGGGTAGACCTTTCAGGCCACTTATACGAAAGAGCAAGCTGGTCGTAGTGGATTTGGCAGGGTCCGAGCGTATTCACAAGTCAGGTATGTTCCACTTTCATCTCCAGGGATCATCTCCAGGGACTGTAACAGATTATATGCTGAAATCTTGTGTGTCTTTACTTTTGTTGGCGGAGATGATGCCTTAATAATCTTCAGTTAGCAGCGTGGTTGAAATAAATATCAGGCGTTGCTATTGATTATTTATTTATTTATTTATTTTTATAAGAAATGGTGTATTATAAATAAAAAGGGACAGTTGCTATTGATTATTAATTTTCCATAAAGGGTCTTCCTAGTGAACCAAAATAGGTCGTCATCTGGTTAATGGTGAGAGAAGTATGTCATAAAGATTGCATAGAGTAAAGGAAAAGAACAAAAAAGAAAAAGTAAAGGAAAAGAAGAAAAAAGAAATAAAGGATAAGAGGAAAAGGAGGAAAAAAAAAAAAAGAGCATTGATCTTTAAGACTTCGATCTTGTTCTTTAAACCCAGTCTACTTAGAAATGGATAAATATTATCTTTAGGGGAGAGATAAGAGTACCATAGTTGGTACATCAATATATCATTTTGTAGTTTAATTTGATAAATTAATTATGTTATATTGACACAACTTTGTAGTAGTATTTACTTCAATGAATTTGATTCATTTATAGCCAATATTTTTAACAAATATGTAAAGTACTTTTTTTTTTTTCCTTTTGAAAACCACACTGGGTTGCCTAGTAGTCAATAAGGGTCATGTGAATAATAAAGGACTTAAAGAAAATGGATTCAAGCTATGGTGGGGTTTAATTTTCTTTTGTTTTTTCCTTTTTAATGAAAAAACTTTTCATAGGAAAAAAATGAAAGAATACAAGGGCATACACAAAGGTAAGACCCACAAAAAAAGGAATCAAACTATAAGACAAGGCTCAATCAAGAGAAATGAGACCAAGCTAACAATGACATAAGAGCCTAGAAACCAAGCCATGATGGGGTTCAATATCCCATGAGTTAATTTACAACCAAATGTAGTAGGGTTAGGTGGTTGTCCTATAAGAATAGTCAAAGATGCACCCAAGCTGGTGCGGAAAAAAAATTTGCTCTTTCGAAATGTGCTCATCTCTGATCCTTTTCTTGCAGGGAGTGAGGGGCATCTGTTGGAGGAAGCCAAGTCTATAAATCTATCACTTAGTGCTCTAGGAAAGTGCATAAATGCTTTGGCAGAAAATAGTGCTCATGTTCCAATACGTGATTCCAAACTTACGAGATTGCTCAGAGATTCATTTGGAGGTAAGACTTACAGGTCATGGGTTTCTATTTGCTCTATTGTAGTAATTTTTGATTCGATACTGATAAGGAATGCCTTTGATCAATGAAAGTAGATATAGAGAACATTGGAAAAGATATCTAATCCTAGCATGCTAATATATTCCATTAACAAATGTAAGTGGAACCTTCTCGAACATAATAGCAACAAATGCTCGAAGAGGCAATCAACTGATATCGATTACACTCTGTCAGTTGTAATGGAATAGGCCAAGTTGTCCTAGAATTGTGCTTTTCCCATGGCTGCCATGCAGTAGACAAGTTATCGCATTATCGAAGCACCATTTTCAACCCACACTATGAGGGCAAGGTGTGTTTTGGGTTGGAGTAATGATAGGATTGTGGTAAGAAGTTTATTAGAGATGTTATAGGGAGGCATAGCTGGTAAGTTTGTCAGACAATGAGAAACAATAGGATTGTGTATATTAGTAGTTAGCTGGTAAGTTTGTAAGACAATAGAAATGTGTATATGCTGGGTTTATTCTTGAGAGAGAAATAAGCCTCTTCAGAGTTTAGTGTTTTTTTTTTTTTTTTAGTACAACAATTGTGGGATAGGAGATCGAGATTCGAGCCTCCCACCTCTAGAATGGGAGGCCATGATAATTACCGATGAGCTAAGCTTACTTTGGCTGCCTCTTCAGAGTTTATTAAACCTTTTTATTTTTCTTTGATATTGTAATGTAGTTTATCCCCCTTTTCTTGATTTTCAATTGCGAGTTCAGTTGCCTATCAGTTCCTTTGGGTAGTTTGTTTTCAAGGTATTAATACAAATGACTTAGTGCGGAAAATGTGGGCAACTGTGAATAAATGAAGTAAAATATTATTAGTTTTGTTGGGGTACTTGTCGCTTTCTTCTCCCAGGTTCTAAAATAGCAATCTCAATTCAATATTCTGATAATCATTTCTTTAGTGGATGGATTATGCTATCACAATATCTCTATTATCTTGCTTTCATTTTCTTATTTTGTGTCAGTTGATTATGGGGATGCTTTTCGGAGTTTTTATAGACCCTTTTAGCAGTTAGCTTTGATGTCCCTATTTTAGTTTCACTTTTTCTTTCATGAACCTTAGTGGTTGTGGAAGTTGTAGTCTTTTTATCAGGGAAACAAATGTTGCCACATTGTTTTCTCCTACTGCCCATCCTCTTTTAAAGTTGTTATTTATGTCATACAGGTTCAGCAAGAACTTCTCTGATTGTGACAATTGGTCCATCTCCACGCCATCGAGGAGAGACTGCAAGCACTATTCTGTTCGGCCAAAGGGTGATTCTTTTGAGTTTTCTTAGTTAACAATGTGGTTCATATTACAGACTATTTTTCTTCAATCTTGCATGTTTTTGGAGTATCTCTATCAGCGTTTACATCTCCTCTCATTTGTTCCCATCTTCATTATGTGAAAAATCTATTTGTTACTATTTAGATGAAATAATCTTAATTGCCCTTTCTGTCACAGGCAATGAAGGTGGAAAATATGTTGAAAATAAAAGAGGAATTTGATTATAAAAGTTTGTCAAGAAAGCTTGAAGTACAGCTGGACAAACTGATTGCTGAAAATGAAAGACAACAGAAAGCTTTTGAAGATGAAATTGAAAAGATACATCTAGAAGCTCAAAACCGCATATCTGAGGCTGAGAGAAATTTTGCTGATGCTTTAGAGGTATATATAATTTCTCATAGTAGCTTTAAGTATCATGTTGCCCAACCTTTCAACTATATTGCTGGTCAATTAATTAAATGTAACATGTCACAGTAAAAGTTGCGCATCCCTCCTGCTTCAATTTTACACTGTTTAATTGTCTATTTATGAATTTTTTTTGAAAAGTATTTGTGAATATATAGATTCTGAGAAAGTTATCGAAGGTTGAAATTCTTGTTTCCCCTTGAATGACGAACTGGTAGTTTCTTGATTTTGACTTAGGGATTGTGGAACCCTTACTACATGTTTAATCGCTGGGCATGTAACTACTGTTGTAGCTTGTAATTTTTTTGAGTTATATGTTCTTTATCTTGCTTCATAAACGTAATCTCTAAAGAGAAGGAAATGTTAAGAAATGCTTTCAGCTTGTTTAGGACAGTTTCTTCCTTTTTTTTAATTTTTAATTTTTGCTTCTCAAAACATTTTTCTACAAGCATTCTCATATATGTTCTTAGAATCTTACATAAGCTCCCTTCTATCTCTGACTATTAGAATTGGTGGGTTTTTTCTTTTCTTTTCTCTCTCTCTTTTGGCTTCCTGTAGTGATGAGGGCCAGGGGCATTCGTCACCACTTATGTTGTTTGAAATAATTTAATGTCTTCTGTAGAAGGAAAGTAAAAAATGCCAGTTGGATTATATGGAAACTGTCAAGAAATTGGAAGAGAAGTTGGTCTTGAACCAGCCAAAGATTGATCATGACGATTCTATCCGTGACAAATGGAGTGGACAGGTAAAAATATCTATTTCCTGCGTTAGTTTTCTTCAGCAGGAGCCTTTTACTGTTGATCAATGTTGTTAAACGTTGGTTACATGATTTTGAACATTTTCACATGTGTCTACTAAAATTGGTATTTTTTATATGTTAAAGTCCCGTTTTATCTCAATGCCTGAATGTTGTATGATTTTCCAAATCTTTGTCAAATTTCTTGGATTGTCCTTTAAATTTTTTTATTCCTTTCTAACCAAATCAACCACAAAATAACTGTTGAGGCATTCTGTCAAAGCACTTCAGCCATTAAAGTTTTAATAGTTATGCAGCCACTTGCAAATTCTATTGCTGTAATTGATATCCACCATTTTCATTGTCGTTTCAGGCTTTCTGCATTTTGAATTTGAATTGTTCGAAATACTACATTTTACTATTTATTTGAGTCCATAGCATGATGCACCTTGTCTATTGTTGATGGTGGAGACTCAAATTCTCTCTCTTGGTTAAGGATGATTATCTGACATTCAAGCAATGGTTTTGGAGGATTATGTAGGGGGGCTTCGTTTCTGCTGCTGAAGAAGTTGAAGTGAAAAAGTTACTTGAAAATGAAGTAAACCTGCGAAAGGTGGCTGAAGAGGAGGTCAACAGGCTTAGACATCAGCTAGAGCTATACAGGCAGCCAAATGTGTGTAGTCATCTGATAAATGGATTAATTCAACAGTAATGTTCGATTTATGTCAATATCTATGCGGACATGGCAACTGAATGTGCTTTATGGTGCATAGGTAGGTGAAGAATCTGATGTTGTAAAACTCTCTAAAGTTTTGGAGGAGGAGGCTCTTGAGAAAAAGAAACTTGAAGAAGAAGTAATAATATTACGGAGCCAATTGTTGCAACTGACCCTTGAAGCTGAGCAGGTAGTGGTTACACAGAAAATAATTCCGTTGTCTTGTTATAGACCTAGGGTTGCTTTTTGTTGTATACCCTAAGTCACAATGCTCTTGCTACCTTTAACTTGATTTGGAAGTATTTTAAGTTCTTTATTTGCATAGAACATGCACAATATTGATTGTATATTTCTAAAAAGCATGGGACACTTTAGTTTGGCTGGCATGTCTGTGTCCTACACTTGTTGGACACTTGTTGGACATGTATTGGGCACTTGTTAGTACAACATATGTGTCAGACAGACATAGAATACTTGTTGAGTAGATTAAAAAAACAAATATATGACAATAATAATGAATATTGAGTGTGAAATACACAAAATTAAGTTTTTTAAATATATAAATGTATCAACTCATTTACTTATAAATTTCTTTTGGTATAAAATGATATATATTTTTAAAAATAAATATTTTAATAAACGTGTCCTAGATTTTAAAAAAATGACGTCTCTGTGTCGTGTCGTATCCGTGTCTGTGCTTCTTAGGTATATTTCATTTTAAATTAAAGTGAGTTCTAGAAATATTGAGTCGCTAAGATTAGGTAGTAGTCTCATTCTTTGACCTATCGCACTAGAAGATCATGGCCTTTTGTGTATGAAAATTAAAATGGGGGTGGGAGGGAGTCTAGGCAACCACTTAAAGAAAGATGTATTGTGCTGATGGCATCATAATTTGTAAACCAAATGGTTTTGTTGCTTGCATGCAGATGAGGAAGTGTCTTGATAGGGGTGGAGCTGAGAATGGATTTCCCGCTTATGATACTCCCATGTCTCCCTTTAGACATTCTCAACTCAAAGAAACAAAGAGCGGTCACAAGCCACAAGTTGCCACTCTTTTTGAACAAGGTAAACAAGACTTTAGCAATTTAATTTTGCACTGACGTCATTCTTTTCCCCACACACATATATATATTAATGTTTATGTTATTTCTTGCCTCCTTGGCAGTTGGTTTGCAAAAAATATTGTCCTTGCTGGACTCGGAAGATGCCAATGTACGAATTCATGCTGTTAAAGTATTAGCCAATCTTGCTGCTGAAGGTATGTTTTGCTCTTAAGGATATTTATCACATGTTCGCGATGTTTAATATTTTTTTTTATCCATATGTGTCAATATATAGATCAGTTTCTTATCAAGATGAATATTTATACATAAAGTAATAGATTTCTGTTTTCTGTGCTCTACAATGATACTATTGTCTCTTCTCTCAATGCCCTACTTTATTTCTGAGTTTTATGGTAGCTTTTGACATTTTGATTAGCAGAGTCGAACCAGAAGAGGATTGTCGAAGCAGGGGGTCTTATTTCATTACTGATGCTTCTTAGAAGCTATGAGGATGAAACGGTTAGAAGAGTAGCAGCTGGTGCAATTGCCAACCTTGCTATGAATGGTAACGTTCATCAATAATTTTTGGCTACTGACAGCATCTTATCGACTGTATGTTGCATCCTCATTTTCAGTTTCTTTGATTTGAAATAATTATATTTTACTTTTTCTTCATAACAGAAGCCAATCAAGAACGAATAATGGCTGAAGGGGGAATTAGTCTACTGTCATTAACTGCCAATGCTGCCGAGGACCCACAAACTTTGCGCATGGTTGCTGGAGCCATTGCTAATTTGTGTGGCAATGGTAATGAAAATAGAACTTCATCTCTTGGCAGTACCCATCACTAAGTTACATTAGTAAATTATTTACCACGATATAGGATTTGTGTTTCCTCTATTGATTGATAGAGGAAGACCAATGATTATATTGAGATTATTTTAATAATATTTTCTTAATCTGAAATTACAATAGAAATTATCTCCAAATCTTAAGAAGCAGCAGCCACCTTGGTGAGAAATATATAGGTTTAGAGAGATTTTAGTTTGACGTATATTTCCCCCCATTAAGTTTATGAAGTTTTTTACTTGGGATATATCTGTCTGTTGATTTCAGGCTTATGCATATCATATCATATTAGTTACTATGTTTTGGTCTCTCTAAATCTTACCAGAAAAACTACAGTCGAAACTGAGATCTGAAGGTGGTTTAAAAGCCTTGCTAGGAATGGTGCGATGTGGACATCCAGATGTTCTTTCTCAAGTTGCTCGTGGAGTAGCAAACTTTGCAAAATGCGAATCCCGAGCAGCTAGTCATGGTAAATGCCCAATTTAACGATTTTGTTATAACATAGTTATCAATGTCGGTGAACTTTGCTAGTCAGATTAATTGCTCTTTCTTGCAGGGATGAACAGTGGCAGATCCCTTTTGATAGAAGATGGAGCACTTCCTTGGATCATACAAAATGCAAATAATGAAGTGGCACCCATCCGTCGCCATATCGAGCTAGCTCTGTGCCATTTAGCACAACATGGTTAGTCAGGCTTTGATAAGTCATCTGCTATATCAAATTTGAATCCCCTTCTAATCTTTCATTAAATTTCCAATTTTCCAGAAGTAAATGCAAAGGAGATGATTGGTGGAGGTGCACTTTGGGAGTTAATTCGCATATCGCGGGATTGTTCTCGAGAGGACATAAGGAATCTTGCTCGTCGAACACTGACTTCCAGTCCTGTGTTTCGATCCGAAATGCGAAGACTGAGAATCGAATGCTAAAGTTTCTTCCACCAAAGACGTCTTGGGATTTCTTTCTAACCTTGTCCTGGGGCTTTGCTTGGATGGAAGAACTTCCTAGTATCACGGTTGCATCTCAATCTCTCACAAGTCTTCCTGCTTAATGAAAAAAGCACAGGTAAGTTGAACTCTCTCATTACTTTATTAAGCACAGGCTTTTGATGCTTAATCCTGGGGGCAACTTCCTTTTTTATTAAGCATTAAAAGCCTTTGATTAGAATGGATTGGGAAACATTATTGGAATAGGAGAAAGAAAGGAGGAGAGAGAAAGAGAGAGGAAAAGTTTTGTAGAGTGAGAGTCCCGAGCTCCCTTAAACTGGGACCCACTTAGTGATGGAAATTTATTAGATCGAATATTGTATAAAAATTGATCTGAAATGCAAGCTGTTAACATTTCAATTTTTTTTTTAATCTTTCCTGGCAGTTTCTGTCCCCTTTTCCCTTCAACCACTGCCAATCCCTAAACATGGAATTTCCTTGAAAATGTTTTCCCCCACCAGATACTCTGTGGGTGCAAGGGGAATCAATTATTATTATCTTATGCTATGTCTAACTCATTAATATGATTATAAAGATCTTCAATAACTTAATTTATTTGCTTAACTCATTATTCTTGTAAACATCCTTTTAATCTTGTAATTTGAAACAAGCAGAAAAGACCGGCTGACAGCTGAGATAGGGAATTGTGACCAATTTGTGCATAATTCTCATCAATCTCATAAGAGTGCTTGGATAAATTGGAGGGTACGTAACTTATCGAGTTATTGTGCCTTTCTGAATGAATTAATGGGAAATTTTATTTTATATTTAAGAAAAAATTTTAGAGCTTGTTAGACATTTGATTCCAAATAAATATATTACTTTCCTTTTGTGATTATAGTCTTCTTTAACCCTAAAGTAGAAAGTTAAAAGACTATTTTGATAACATTTTGTTTTCTGTTTTCTGTTTTCTATTTTATTTAACTTTTGCACTTTTCTTAAAACACGTTTGAAGTCTAAAGAAAATCTCAATAACAAAGTTTAATTTTAAAATGGAAAATGAAATGATTACAGTATGGGTTGGGGTTCCTTTCATGGTTCGGCTTCAAGAGTATCAATTGAATTTAAGAGAATTTGGTCAGTATAGTTTTAGAAATTCAGTTGCATCCATTCAATTTAAGTAGAAGTTATTTTTAGACTTACCTTTATAAAATACCGCCCTTATAAATCACAATTCACAAGCCTGTATTACACCAACTTTAACATCTCAAACTTGTAAGCTTAATGCTTCTAAAGAAGTGTTTTAATAACTACTGTCATCATGAGTTTGTTAAAAACAAAAGACAGGCAAGGACTATAATGATTATTTTTTTTGAGTTCGGGAATGAAATATATATTTCAAAAGTTTAGAGATCAAAATAAAATAAAAATTTGAAAATTTGGAGACCAAAATAAAACAAGATTGAAAGTTGAAGACCAAAGTAGATTTAGACCTAATAACCATAACTACTAACCAAAGTACTTAAAAAATATATATGTAGTACAAGTAAATTAACCTATCTTTGTATATTCAAATTCAGTGATTGATCAACTTATTTTTGCTAGAAATCATCTAAAGTTTCTTTCATAGTTAGCATAAAGTTAGCATAGGTCAATTGACATAAAGCGTTTATTCTCAACCAAAAGTCTTAGATTTGAACTTCCCAATTCATATTAAACTTAAAAAATAAAAATTAAAGAATAAAAAAAAAACTCAGTTAAAAGTGGTACATTTCTTTGAATTCAGAGTGATATTTGTCATGTCAAAGAATACACAAAAATGGAGTTAGAGAAGGAGCATTTGGAGCTTTGGAATATAGTCTGCAGTTTCAGATCAATCAATTAAAGAGAAGCTTCACCCACACCTTTTGTTTTGGTGAAAGCTAATGGTTCCTTCTTGAAAGAAGAGCAACAGAAAGTTCAAAAAAAGATGATGCATTTAGTCTAGTTGTTGGGAATCTTAATTTTGCCTATTCTCCTCTACTCCAATTCTCCCTTCTTTAATCCAACTTCTTTTTTATTTTTATAAAATCATATATTTAATTCATGAAGTTTGACACTTATGTCTATATATGTCTCTAAACTTTTAAAATTACAATTAATTTAGTTTTTTTACTTTCAAAAATTTTAAAACTCACGTATTTATTAGTCGTAAATTTGAAAGTTTATGATTTTTTAGATCTAAAATTCAAATTTATATCTAATAGATAAATTATTTTTTGAACTTTAGGACCTATTAGAACAAAATCATAAGTTTATAGATATATTTATTAAACATGTTTGATAGTCTAAGAACTAAATAGACACAATGCTAGAGAACTATTAATTTATAATTTAATCTTTTATTTCTCATGAAACAAAATGAATTATGCCATAAAAACGTTTCTTGTTTTCTCTTTTAAATTATAAATAAATTTATTCCCAAAAAAGCCAAAATCAAATTTTGTTCATTCATGGAGATTTGATTAGATAATCAAAGTTGTTCTATATTAGGACTTACAAGTTAGTTCAACCCAATGAAGGGATGCCTAGAGTTCACTGAAGCTCGAAATTCGAAAGTAGCCAATTGGTACAAAGGTTGATTTGTTTAATACAATATATTTGGAAGGTGGGAAATCAAAATTCAGATTTAAAAAAGAGAGTTCATATCAATTATCACTAAGCTAAACTAGAAATTATTATTTTTTTAAAGTCGGTTTACTATTCGACTATAGCTCAAGCATGTAAGAAAAACCCTACCTCAAGGCAACGGAGAAGGCAAGAAGGGGTTGTTGCCCTCATTAATTATCAACTATTAAATATTAAAAATTAACTTGTAATTTAATCCGCCAATATGAGTGTAATTCAAACATAAAACATGTTCGATTGACCAAAAGAGTTAGAAGTTTGAATCTCACAATTTATATTCTTGAATTAAGAAAAAAAATATAAATTAATTTTTTTGAACAAGTTACTAGAGTTAGGATAGTGGAATCAGAGGGTGTACTAGGACATTCCAGTTAGGTTGACAGCTCCTTAACACCCTTATCGTATCTCGATACCAAATTTCAAAAGTGTAAGTTAACTTGAGCTTTAAACTATGTTTAATAAGTTTCTAAGGCCGCATTTGATAATCATTTCGTTTTTGAAAAATAATCTTATTTCCTCTCATTTTCTTACCATAGTTTATATTAATCTCAAGTAGAAGAGTTGAATTCTTAGCCAAATTCCAAAAACAAAAACAAAAACAAGTTTCTTTTAAAAAATACATTTTTTTAGTTTTCAAAATTTGACTTGGTTCTTAAAATCATGGATAAAAGTTAGATATCAAAGCAAGAAATTTAGAGATGGAAAAAGTGTTTAATGTTTATAGGTTTAACTTTTAAAAATAAAAAAACTAAATGGTTACCAAACCAGGGCTAAACTTTTAGATTTGTATCAATTTTTTTTCCAAAACTTTAACAAAATGTCTATTAAATATTTAAAATTTCAATTTTATGTCTCTTAAATCCTTGACCTATAAAACGTTTTTAAACTATACGGATCTATACGAAATAGATTAGTTGAAAGTTTAGGATCCTATAAGACATAAATTCAAATTTATATAAAATATATTACTTCATTTTAACAGAATTGAATTATGTCAAGGACGATACCTATTAAAGATAAAATTGAAAGTTTATAAATTTATTAGACAATTTTAAAATTGAGATCAAATAGACACATTTAAAAATTTGAAGATATATTAATCATTTTTAAAGTTTACACAGAATCAAATAGGCACAAACTAGACAATTTAGGGATTGTAATTTAACCTTTAAAATATTATATAGAAAAATCAAGATTATCATTATTTTTTTTAAGGGTTGTTTTTAAATATAGAAAGTTGTTGGAATTATTTTTAAATATAATAAATATCAATATTTGTCAATAATAGATATGGATAGATATCTATCATTATCTATCACAGATGGTAGTCAATTAGAGTTTATCACTGTGATAGACACAAATATTTTTCTATATCTGTAAATATATCCTATTTAAAACAAATACCCTTATTTTAATTTAAGTGCACCTCCTTCCATTTTTAAAATTTTGTTCTTCTATTGGTTAACTTCATTATTTTTTCTAGGAAAAAGATATAACGAGTGAATTTAAATTATTATTATTATTATTATTATTTTATTTTTTTAAATCTTATTCAACCCTAAACTTAAAAAGCAAGAGTTTACCACTATCAATAAATAAATTTTACAAAATAAATGAGCATAACTCTACTTATATACATTAAAGAGTTTGATTCTCCCTCTCATATTTTTTTAATAAAAGAATCCACGAAATTTAATTGATGAAAACATAAAATCAAATCAGAAAATTACCCAAATCCGGCCATTAATAAAAAAATCACACACCAAAAGAATCAATTAGCTAAAAAAACGCCAATTGGCCAATAATCCCCATGGAAAACATCAACTCGGCAAATAATTAGAACAACATTTTTTTTATATCTTTAAATGTTTAGATCAGTTTACGCGCAGTTCGACTAATCTAACAAATAGAACCAATATTTATAAAGTCTCAATTCGAAGAACGTTTTTTTTTTTTTTTGAGATGTCAAAAAGACTTGTGTTGTTGTCTAGCTTTTATTAAAAAGCTCATTTGTTCTCCTAGAATAATTATGAACATCGAAAATTTTAAATGCAACACTATTTGTCATTCCATATACTTTGTATCTAGATTAAATATTAGGTTTATTGGAAATTGGAGAAGAAACATTTGACCAAAACCTCATTTTAACCAAAAAGAAAAAAGAAAAAAAAAATGATTCAAAGGAATATTTTGAGTAATGGTAAGGGAATTCCATTGTTCATGAGAAAAATCAAAACCTAAAGCTAGCTAGGGTTTTATTTTTCCTAATTTGGACAAAAACTTGTCTCTAAAAACAAGATAGAGAGAGAATAGAAGATTGTGAATGAGATTTTTGGGTTTAGGGTTAATGTTTTTTCCTTGGAAAACAAACATTTTGCCATACAACAACAGAACCCACTCAACACCTTACCATTAACCCTAAAATGTCTCTCTAACCAAAAAAAAAAAAAAAAAATGATAATATTCAATGCTTTGTAATATTACAAGTTCACAATGATTTTTCCTTAGTTCACAAGAATTGGAAAATAAAAAGAGATTCAACAAAAGACTCCCACATTTTTTGCTCCAATTTTGTCTTTGTTTTTAGATTTAATGACAAAAAAATCATTCCCACAAAATTGTCTTTCCAAGGAACAAAAGGAAATATTAAGAAAGAAAATCCAAATTAAACACCATATTTAAATTTGAAATATTTCTAGTTGGGAAAGTAAATGAAACATTCTGGGAACAAGGTACCTTGAATTTCAAACCCAAAAAAAATAAAAAATAAAATAAATAAAATAAATGAAATAAAATAAAATAAAACATTGGCTGTTCTTGCTAGTGCTTCATCTTTAAGCTAAGCTACCAGAAGAACTATTTTTTAACACCATTTCAATTAAATAACCTATATATCTTAAATCTGAAAATCCCCTTCCAAAGGGGGAAAAAAAAAAAACCCTCGAGGAAATTAAGGTTTTTTCTTCCTCCTTTAATTTAATTTAATTTTTACTGAAATCATTTTTTTTTTTTAAAAAAAAACCATAATTACGATCAATCCCTAAAATCCGAATCCAATACTTCTGCTATATCACATCAAATTAAAAGAACGAAAATGGGGAAGGGAAAAAAAAACAGATTACTCCAAATTCAGAAAATTACCAAAAAAAAAAGCACAATTTTTTTTTAAAGTTTCTGTTTATGGGCTAAAATGGTGGAGTACGACCTGTGTCCCAGTAGGGTTCCGTCGGCAATTGACACGTGTTCATTAGATGCGGTGCCAATCCATGAAGTTCCGGCAAAAATTGTTGCTGTTGCACGGCGGTTTCCGGTGACCTCACCGGACTACTTCCGGTATCCGCCGCTTTCGCCGCTTCCACGTCATCCTCCTCCAACGGCAGCCTCTCGTACGCTGCGTTTCCGAATGAAGCAGCCGTAATCACCACTGGCCCCGAACTCAAAAGTGGGCCCACTACGCTTCCTCCTACCACCTGCCCCTGCCCGCCGGACAAATACACGGTCAGCCCAGATGCCGCTGCCGGCGCTGGCGGAGGCAGAAACGACCCCGACAGCGATAGAATCTCGAATCTCCCCGGCAGAGAGATCACCGCTCCAGCAGCGGCGACCACGGCGCCCGGCTGCTTGAGGGTGACGTTGGTGACCGCTCCAGCGCCGGTCAGAACGCAAATGCCGCGCTGGCGTTGACGTGCAAAAATGGTGAGGGTTTCAATCACGTCGTTGGCGTTGGCGATTTCGATGACGTGGCACCGGAGTGCATTGGCGCTGTCCCGTGTGATTATCATCGGTGGCTTCGGCTTGTTCTTCGAACCAGCGGGGCGACCACGTGGTCGTCTCAAGACCTCGCCGTCTCCGCCACCGCCGCCGCCGCCGCCACCATTTTCGTTGTGCTGTTTATCGGGGTTTTGTTGGAGGAAATGATGATGGGGATTGAGATGGAAGTCTCTTGAAATGAACGGCGGCGGAAGTGGACGGCCGTGTGCGGCGGTGGCTCGATCCATATAATTATAAATTTACAATGAAATATATATATATATAGAATTAAAGTTTCAAAGCTGAAATTGTTCAATGATTTCAAAACCACAGGAAGAGATTTTTCGAAATTGGGAAATCTATTTGTTGATGAAGAGAGAGAATTATGGTTTGATATTTAGGAAAGAAAATGAAATGGGAATGAAATTTCAAAAGGAAGAGGTAGCTTCGAATAATTTTTGAGAAACACTCCCAAAATAAGCCATCTTTTTTTCTTATCATTTGAAATTTATATTTACAAGCAAATCTCTCTCTCACTGCCGGGTTTTTTTTTTTTTTTTTTTTTTATTTTTTTATTTTTATTTTATATATATATATATATATATAAATATATATATATTAAATTTTAAAATTGAAAAATTAGGGTTTGGGATGGAAATGAAAGATAGTGGCTCTATTGAGTGTAAAAGTACTAAATTTTGTTATGTGTTTTTTTTCTTTAAAAAAAAAGGTTTTTGAAAAATCAATGAAACTAGAACTGTGACAGTTAGAAAAATTATGATTTTTTTTTTAAAATTATGTATTGCATCTTATTTAGGTCCTATTTGGTAATGAAATTATGAGTATTTTTTTTTAATTATATATTGCACCTTATTTAGGTCCTATTTGGTAACCATTTCATTGTTGGTTTTTTATTTTTGAAAATTAAGTTTATAGATACTACTTTCACCTCTAAATTTATTCTTTTATTATTATCTATTTTTTACTAATAGTTTAAAAACCAAACCAAATTTTGAAAACTAAAAAAAAAAAAAAAAACTTTTAAATTTTGTTTTTTGTTTTTAGAATTTGACTAATAATTCAACCATAGAAATGGGAAGGAAATAGACTTAATTTTCAAAAACAGAAAAATGAAATGGTTATCAAATGGGGTCGTAGCTTTAAAAACTTGTTTTTGCTTTTCAAACTTGGCTAATAACTCAACCACTGTACTTAATGAAGATACAAATAAAAATGGAAAGGAAATAAACTTAATTTTAAAAAATTAAAAACAAAAACCAAAATGATTACCAAACAGAACATTAACATTTGGTTTTTTTCTTATTACGATAATATAATAATACATTTAGGTTCCTCGAGACTATTTGAAAGTTTGGTTTCTTTACTTTGAAATAGTACCTCTTTGTAAATTATTATAGGCCTTAATTGGAGTCTCTTCCAGCTATTTTACACATTTAAGCTAGGTATTGGAATAGACGATAGGTAATAATTTTTGCTTGAGCTAAATTCAATATATCAATGGTAAACTTAACTATTTTTTCTAACCAATACTCTAATAAGTATTCTTCTCCCCTTGTGAACACAAAAATTTATAAAAAGGGTTCAACGAGTAGAAATCAGTAATTAACTAAAAAGAAAATAACATTTTAGAGTTCATACACTGACCTTACTGTATTGATATATACCATATTAAATCAACAATCAATTTGAATAAATCTTCTAATGAGAGTTAGAATATATATATTTTTTTTCACTTTTTATCAAATATTTTAATATAGTAGTAGAGAGTGACGACACACCTATCTTAATGAAAGATCGAGGTCACTAGTTTTATATCGTCTTCAATAATAGATATACGTGAGACACTATGTTAGGTAGGAGGACAAGGTGTGTGTTGTACCTTCAAATGATGCAAGGTTATCCCTAAGCTTGATCATGGAGTTCATCTCTTGAATAGAGCCTCAAAGCATACCATTAGACATGAAGTTAATTTAATTTTCTTTTAGAATCACTATAGGAAAAAAGGTCTATGATAGCTTATGAAAAAAGTTATGATAGATCTTTTATAGCATTTTACAAAAATATATGACAACCCACGCTATAAAAAGTATGGATTTTTTTTTATAGCATTTTATAAACACTAAAAAAAATTTCACCTTTCCCACGAAAAAAAACATCGGGCAAAGTACTAAAAACGTCGAGATAGGTTATGCCAACTCATTTTTTTGCATCTTCATAATCGTCGTCATATCCATGTTGGGAGAAGTACCTCTCGACGAAAACTATTTTCGTTGATATAAATACCATTTTTGCCAATGCAATTTTTTGCATCAGCATATGTGTTTTCCCAATAAAATACAATTTGTGTTGTTAATAGCATATTTCTAAACAACAAATTTTTTAATTCAATAGACAGATTTCTGCTAATGTTTATTTGCATCTGCATAAGTTGCTTATTATTTTATATATTTTTTGTAACAATTAAATAAACAAAATTTTATTTCCTTAATACCTAATTATGCATAAACAAAAATTAATCTTCAAACAAATCAATCGGGGACAAATATAACAAAATAAGCTTATATATTTAGAAATAAGACTAATATTTAATACACAAGCTATAAAATTCTATTATAGAAACTATGTATACAATTAAATTTGAACTTTTTTAGCTTCTTACAAATTCCCTACATAAAAAAAGTTTAATCTTCCTTAAGCCAAAATACCCTAAGCCCAAATAAGTGAGATACTAAACCAAATTAAGTAAGCATCTCAAAATCTTCTCGCAATCTTCAAAAAAATATTCTTTAAGAGTTTATATGAACAACCTGAAATAGGAAAAACAAATACTATGAAAGATTTTTTAAAATCAACAAAGAAAAATGCACAAAAAGATCTTAACAAACACGCAAAGACTTAAACAAAATGTTTAAAATGGCTATGAGAAATGATCCTTTCTCAAGTAACAAATATGTCGTCAATGTTCATAATTAAAACATGGACACCACAAACAACCATTTTACTATCTAAAAAGTGATTAAAATAGTTATAATTAAGACGTGAACCCTCCCCCACGCTACGAGCATATCGTAAATCTACTTAAACAAATACATAAACGTCCCTTAAACCTCCACAACTATCAGATCCCTACAAATAAGCCAAGAACAAAGTTCCTTTAAAGTACGCAACTAGGCTTCAAGATAATCTAAAACACAACTACAACATATACATCCACCTCCCTCCCCCAAGCTACGAACGTGTCCTAGTTCCACCTAAGTGCCATTTAAACCTACAAAGTAACAATAAATGCATAGAAAGCATCAAAGTGAATCCTTCCCCCCTAAATCTACCTAAATTTCTTTCAAAACTAAACCTGTCATTCGATAGTCCTAAAAGCATATAACTTAACTCTCAGATCCCTACAAATAAGCCAAGAATAAAATTCCTTTAAAGTGCACAATTAGGCTCCTAGATAATCTAAAAAATAATTACAACATATACATCCCCCCTCCTCCTAAGCTACAAACGTGTCCTAGTTCCACCTAAACGACATTTAAACCTACAAAGTAGCAACAAATGCATAGAAAGCGTCAAAGTAAATCTTCCCCCTCCCCCTCCCCCTCCCCAATCCTCCTAAATTTTTTTCAAGATTAAACCCGTCATTTAATAGTCCTAGAAGCATATAACTCAATTTTCGGATCCCTACAAATAAGCCAAGAACAAAAGTTTCTTTAAAATGCACAATTAGGCTTCCAAATAATCTAAAGTGGCTACCATAACTACAAGATAGCCACAAAACAAACAAATGAAGTTCCTAAATCCACTAAAACACTCATATTTGAAGTGGCTACCATAACTGCAGGATAGTCACATAATAACCAAATTAAGTTCCTAAATCCACTAACCAAGAACTGAAAGTTGTCATAACGTACCTAGTTGTTCGAAAGTCCATCACACTGCTTTGTTGCGCACCTAACTATCTTGTAATTTCAGTCATTTGATCTTGAAAACCCGAAATTATTGACTTCAATATGGCATTTATCTCCTTTAAGCTTGCCACCTTCGCCTCAACTTTTCATACTTATTCATAATATCTTTCTCAATTTGTGAGGAAGATGTACCACTTGTAGCTAAATTGGGTTTTGGGTTCCATCCAAGATCTTTAGTGTGGCCTGTGTGGGGTTGTATGTTCTAAAACTCGCAGTTTGTAATGATAAACATATTCTATTATCAATAAAGATATTATTGACGTTTATTCAATAAAACTGCTGTCGAATATGTGAGTTGGACTTGTAAAGACTAAAGATCCATGGCTATTATATGAATACATGAAATTTATGTGGAGACATAAGAGCGGATTAAGTTCAATAAATAGCCAAAATGGTCTATAGTATATGAATAAGGCTGAGTATTTTATTCTGGTAACACTATTGAATGTGACCCACTCAGTAGTTGTTACAATTTGTTGTAAAGTGCTACAAACGAAGTGGTCCTGATTTGTTCACGTATTGACATGAGAAGTGGGAGCGTCCTATGCAACGAGTTTGCATAAGATCAGACCAACAAATAAGTCACTCGTACTTTATAATGTTGTTTACTTTTTAAGACTGACTATTTCAAAGCGATGACTTAGGTAACTTGACCTTAATTCTGAGCTAACTATGAACTCCTGTTTATTCGACATTATCCTTAGATTTACATGGGTGAGGGTTGACTCAACGGTGTTGGCTCAATAAGCCTCCCATTTCAGGGGTAAGACTGGGTAAATAGTTGGGGACATAGGATGCAAGACGAAGTTCACTCTTACCCGCTTTTAGGAATAGTAGAGAGGTCGTTCCCTTAAGTGCTGACTCCGGGTCTTGAACAAGGGGCCCCACCTTTTCATTGGCATGAGAGGAACTCAGTTTAGTGATTGGATCACAAAAAAATTGTTCATTAGAGGATCAATGGGACTTAAGGGGCAAGATGTAATCTCGAGGGTAAAATAACTTATGAACCAGTCGTTATTATGAACAACCTGTGAAGGGTTGACTTACTTATCATGGTTATATCAAATGGACACATAATATATCTACAATGAGGGGAGTGCAACTACGGGCTATAGTGGACAGTCCTGTTAGTTAATGAATGTTGATTAACTAGGTTAAAGAGTTTGATCGATAAGTCCGGATCATTAGAGCCCATGGTTTGTAGGTCCATCGGGTCTCCTTGCAGCTCACTACGGACAAAATTGAAGAACTAAGTGAAGTAAGAATTTGAAATGTTCAAATTCGGGCCTTAGGGAAAATCATATTTTATATGAGATAAAATTTACAACTAAATATTTAATTTATTAATTAATTATTTATTAGAATATTCTTGAACATTAGCATGAAAATGTTTTTTAAAATTAATTAATGTGATTAACCATTAGGTGTCAAAAAAAATTTAATACGTGATATTAAATTTGTTTTTAAATATTTCTAAACTATGAAAATGTTTTTCATAAAAAAATGATTTATTTATTTTTTAAATTAGTTAGTGGAAAAATCCAATTGTTGGATTTTCCCACTAACTAAGTGGACTTTGAAGTCACTTTCAAAGCTTGATACCTAAAGATTACATGCTAGTGGGGTTTGAGGTGGAAGACATGCAAGATAGGATTTTGCATGTAATTTGTCTATAAATAGTTTGGTTTTTGAAATGTATTAAAACTAATGCTTCTTTGACTTTAGGCTTTACTTTTCTATCAAAATCTCTTTACTCTCCACTTTACAAGAATGAAATTCCCTTGTCTTCACTAACAAAACAGCCCCACCACCGTGTTCTTCAACTGGAGAATAGCGAGGATTTACCGTTGGTGGTGTCGATCGAGCATGAAGAAGAAGATTGCGGTGGATTCTACAAAGGTTGTATTTTCTAATCCTTTATGCATGCTTATTCTTAATTTTATGTAATTAAAACGTTATCGATCTTCGTTTCCACTTTTCCATGCTTTCTTTATGTTCCATCAGCTTGGTTGTTTTTCCAAAATCCGTTCACAAATAATTTCCACCGTTGTTAATTTAAATCCATCTTGTGATGATTTTCCAATCTCCTCTTACATTGCCACCTATATTTATAATGATTTTTGAGGTTATATATTATATATAAGGATTAATATAAAATTACGCATATATGATACAATATAACTTACAAATGCTTCTTTGGTGGCTTCGCTTATCCACTCATCATTCTCTGATAAGTGACTTTTGTAAAACAATTCCACTTGACCTACTTTTTCACCCTTCTTGATGGAAAAATTAAAAATATATTGTAGTTTTAAAAACTATTTAGAAAAATATGGTACTTTTCAAACTATTTAGAAAAATATTGTTTTTTTTAATAGGTCGAGGGTTCAAAATTCGACCTAGTAGATTATTTTTTTCTTTAATAATTTAGACATTCGGCCTTCTTCTTTCTTTCTTTATTTTTTTTTTAATTTTTCATTTTATAAAAACAATTTCTAAAAATATTTTATTATTTTATTTAAACTCTAAAAAGAATAAATTAAAAAAATAATATCTCATAAAAATAAAAAAAGTGTAAATTAAAATATCTCATTTATATAAAAATAATTACAAAAATCAATGTGTCCCACAAGGCGGACGTCGTCGATTTCGAGCTGGTTGTCGTTGTCGACTTCGAACTTGAGGTTGTTCGGGTTCATCTTGATGTTGCTCGGGTTCTTCTTAATGTTGCTCGGGTACTTCTACAGGCGCTTCATAATATAAATATTCATTATGCTCTCCACGACCCCGACCATGTCCATGCACGTATGAAGACGAAAAACCAGCTTTTGAGGCATAATGTCCTGAACCAAATGCTGGCATCATCATCATCGGACTAACATAATCAGTTTGACTTTGCGTCTGCATCACAAGGGCAACTCTTCCACATTATGGGCAACCTCATCAAACTCATCCTTTTCCCGAACAGGTCCTCTACGTCTAGGAGCTGGTGGAGGAACAATAGGTATATCGTACATATAATGTATCTCCTCCATATAGCTTTCATTGTCACTACATATAGCAAGAACTTGGTTCAGATCATTCGCAACTTCACAGAGTCTACTGTTGTTCGATCTTTGTGAATTATAAAACAATTACATAATATTTAAAATAAATTTAAATTGAAAATAATTAGATAATATTCATTCATTTACCAGATGACCCACAACTGCTCCCGGACGAGTGACGTAGCGCCTTATGATATTATTATACCAATGAATATATTCTTGAGTGACATCCCTGTCAAACTGTTCAATAGAAACACCCACTGCAATAAACCTTGCACGATAGTGCCATCGCACTACCAAATGTGCAACTTTTTCGGATCAATCTCCAGTCCTCAAGTCAATATCATACAGTAGGGGTTCAATATTACAAGGCGATGGGACATCCTACTGAAAACCGAATTGTCTCATCACCCTGTCAGGAAGATGCCACTCACTAATGTGACAACATATGAGAGGACTCATCGTTCGCCATATGTTTTGACCATTCGTACAAAAATTAGGCAAAGTATGCATAATAATTTTGTACGGCTCCCAAATAACTTGAAACACAAAATATTATATTGGATAATATTAAAGACAAATACAATAAAAATGTGTATAAAATAATCAATTAGATTCAGTGTAATGTACCTGATCAGGTTGAAGTTGAAGCAGATCAAACATGTATCTATACTAGCTCACTACATGTGGGTTATCCTAGTCACACAAAATTTGTCATTCCACCTAAATTTTTAAATTGATAATTTAGAATCTAAATTAACTAGATCAGTGATATAAAAATTAAATTGAATTAAAACAATATACCGAGAACCATAGGCTCGTCCAACTAACTGGGCGTCATTAACATGTTATAGCCGTGGAGCCATTGTTGGAAATCGCTCCCAAGCCCATAGTTGCAAAAGTATGAGAGGCCCAACTATCTCTCGAACCTCAAGTCTTGTTGCTTTGCATAGTTGTCTATACAACCATGCCAAACATGCTCCACCCCACGAATACTGCCCTGTATCATAGAGGTTAGCTAATAGTGGCAAGAACATCAAGTGAATAAAATTACTTGATTTATCAGAAAACAAACTTCCACCCATCATTTGTAGTATATATGCTCGCACATATCTTATGACGGTTTCCTCGTCTGCATTATCTGTGAGCTCACAGAATTGTGTTTCTAACCATATCAAACTTAACTTCGATCCTTTAATCTTGTCGGCAAGTGGGGTCGCACCGAGGTACAGTTGATAAACTTGTGACCAGTCATCATACATCACTCCGATGACCGGCTCACCGTCAACAGGTAACCCCAACAACACTTCTATGTTTTGTAAAGTGATAGTGCACTCTCCAATAGATATATGAAATGTATGTGTCTCGGGCCTCCATCTCTCGACCAAGGTTGTGATCAGATGCCAGTCCAACTGAATAAATACCAATTTGGCAACCCTATAGAATCCAGATATGCGTAGTAGTGATAGTATTCAAGGGTAGAGCGGGGTGCACTGGAGAACTGTCTCTCGACGCCTGCAAGATATTTCTCCAGTAGTACGATCTCGCCATACAACAGATGATCAATGAATGGACTGGTCGTACAAAACATCGAGATCAACAGGTCCTGGATTTAAAGCCATGATCTGAAAGAACAAAAAAAATATTTATTTCTCAATTAAAAAAATATTTATTTCTCGATTAGAAAAATAATGTACAATTTAATTAACTTAATTAAATAATGTACAACTTAATTAAAAGAATAAGGTACAACTTTATAAATTATAATAAAAAAATTGAATATACAATAAAAGTATTTACACTTAATTAAATATACATGATAAAAGAAGTATTTATTTCTCAATTAAAAGAATAATGTATAACTTTATAGATTACAATAAAAAAAAAGAATTATAAAATAAATTATATAAAAAAATTGAATATACAATAATTATAATAAAAAATTGAATATACAATAAATGAATATATAATAAAAAATATATATTTATTTTTCAATCCCTAACTATTTGGAGCCCGTAACGAAGGACACTTCCTTCGATTATGGCCTAACTGATTACAAAATCCACATCGTTGGCGATGTGGTTGGTTCTGTCCAGTCCATCTTGTTGTTGATAACATGAACTTTCGGTCTACCAGGTTTTTTCTCAACAACAATGGATCGGGATGTAAGACGGACATATTAGGATGCGTGATTCAGTAATCTTCATGTGGTAACAGGGTTGAAATTGAGCGAGAGTAAACATTCAGCATACGTTGACAATTTAGAGTAGTCCTCAATAAAGTCTTCATAGTTCATTTGTTAAAAATGTGAGCAAACGGCCATAAAATGCGAGCATGGAATGCTGAATGCTTGCCACTTGTTACATGAACAGTACCGCTCCTCAATATCTGAACGTTTCCTTCTTTGGCATTGAGACTATGATGTTCGGTTTTTTTACATGAAACACACCTTCATACCGATCGTATGATTGTACTTCATGTTTACTAGATCTTGCAACCCATTTATTTATTTTCTCGTGTGGCGTACCTGGATGTTTACTCCACTTAATATTATAATATATGTTTGAAATAAATTATTAATAATATATATATATATATAATATTATATTATATATATAATATATATATTATATATATATATATTATATATACACAATAATATTACCGGGTGTATTTATCTTGACACTCCAATGCATCCCTTATTCTTTCTCTTCTTTTCTCGAAATTAATTCATGGCATTTGAAGAATGTTATCTGAGCAAGAGCATTTATAGGCAACATTCGAGCTCCTTTGAGGACTCCATTTATTCACTCTGATAGATTCCATCATGTACTTGAGTTCATTGCTCTAAACTAATGTTGTCAAAAAACTCAGACAACTCCGATTTATTTCTTTGATATCTTCAATTGCTTTATTGAACTTTCGAATTTGAAACTGACACCCAGCACGATAAACATAATTTTTCAATGAATTAAATCTATACTTTTTATTAAAGTTGCTGATGATATGTCGTAAGCAGAAACGATGGTGACATTTTGGTCCCGTCCAACCAATTGCTAGATTGTTCACTGCTGCGATTATACAAGCATGTCGATTTGAAATTAAACATACCTCTTCGTGTGTTACAATTTCTCTCAGGTGTTTCAGGAACCATCCCTATGAGTCTGCAAACTCTTCATCAGCAACGGCAAATGCAAGTGGAAGAAGATGGTTGTTCGAGTCAACTGATGTAGCAATCAACAATTTTCTCTGTATTTGTCGTACAAGTGTGTACCATCTATCTGAATTATTGGCCGACATTTATTAAAAGCTTCTACACAAGGACCAAATGCCCAAAATATAGAAGTTAGGATAACATGGCCTTCAGTAAGCGTTTCTTTTAACCATATACAACCACCTGGGTAACAATTTGTAAGACTCATCCCAATTACCGAACACTTTAGTCAACGCTTTTCTTTTGCCCTCTCATACCCTATGGTAAGGAACATGATATCCAAACTTTGATTTGATGTCGGACTGCAGTTGTGTCACACCGATAGATGGTTTTTCTCTAATGGCATCACAAAACTCTAGTGCAATCATTTATGAATCCAATTGCACATGACTTTGACTTAGTTCGGAATAAAAACATGTATGTTGCTCATCGTACTTAGTGATCTCGAACAAGCCATGCGATTTTTTCTTTATTGCACGAAGTCTTTACTTGCAACCTTCCTCCCACTTCTTACACCGAATTGTCCAAATCGTCGGTGTAGATTCAACAACCTCATATAGTGCATGACATTTTATTGTAAAATATTTGACCCCGTTTTGTAGCATTTTCTTGTCTTGACAAATCATCCCTTTATACAATTGAGTATTGTCAACGTCCACTGGGGCTACAATTGGATCATGTTCTCGAATGTTATCCGGTACATTCATATCCAAATCGTTGAATATATCTGAAAGCATCTCATGTTCACGACCATCGAAATTCAACTCTTCAAATTCATCATCCGTTTCAGTTCTGAAGTCTCTGTACAGGTTGTTAGCCGTCATATCTTCATTATCACATGGCGATGCAACTAACTCCGGATCAGGATCAATACATTGAGTTGGATCTTCAAACTGGCTAAATGATGTATTCAAGTTTATATCCATCCCTATCCTATTTACATTTACATACAAATGCACTAAATTGGCAGTGGCAGTGGCATTGAGAACATCAAGTTCATAGCTTGTGCATTCGAAATAGGGAATGGCATAAACCTTATTGATTCTGATGGTTCTAGGTTAGGATGTCTATATATTATTTCTATCTGATTTGTTTCCATATCTACACTAAGTGACCTCCTAACCATTTCAATGAATTGTTCAAATACAATTCCACTGTTCACATTTATGCTAAAACTCCCACTTGGTGGTTGGTCATAGTCAACTCCATCAATATCATCAATAATATTACCATTTGTATACAACAAAAATCTCAAGCATTTGCCTGTCATTTTCTAAAAAAAAAAAAAAAAAAAAAAAAAAAAAAAAAAAAAAAAATTTTTTTTTAATAATTAAAAAATTAAAAAAAAAAAAAAAAAAAAAAAAAAAAAAAAAAAAAAAAAAAAAAAAAAAAAGACAAATAAATAAAATTACTTATTGATCTTCAATTAAAAAATAATATTAAAAAATTAACATTATCATGGTAAACATCAATATAAGGAATAAAAATGATATATTTAGCATAAATAAATATAAAAACAAAAAACTACTAATAAATAAAAGTTAAAGTTCAACTCACAAATTCGACGGTAGTTCTTTTTTTTTCCTTCAAAGTGACAACGTTCACCCTTTTTTCCTGATATTTGTTACTTGGCAAAAACTACAAAAAATTAAAAAAAATAAAATAGAATCTATAAAAACATAATAATATAAGAACAAAAATAAAATTTATAATTATTCTTAAAAAATAAAAATTTAGTAAAGTAACGAACCAGTATAGTTTGTGATCAAAGGAGAAGTGTGGGAATAATGGAAATTTCAAAAATGAAATGGCAATGGCAATGGAAATCAGTGAGTTAAAAAATAGGAGGGGGATTAATAGAAGAAGAGAAATAGAAATGAAAAGCAACGAGTTTAAATGAGAGGAGAGGGATTTAGTAGAGGAAGAAGGCAGAGAAAAGTGAAATGGCAAAGGCAAAAACGAAAATATGATATGTGAGATCTATGAGAATAGCTGGGGTTTAAAACCACATAGGTCGAGTGTTCAACACTTGACGGGAGCTAAATTAAAAGCGGTCGTTGAGTTAGCGGCAGAGCACGGCAAGAAAGTTAAAAGCAGTGGTTGGGTCAGTGGCAGAGCATGACAGAAAAGTTAAAGCTACCCAGATTCGTCAGCGGTGCAGTAGCGGCAGGGATGGGACGACTCAGCTTGTCGAGGGTTGAACTTTCGACTTATGTAGGTCAAATGTTCAACTCTTCGACAAGTGAAGAAGGAAAAGCACGTCGAGTTCTCAACCCTCGTCATCCACCTTCATCGAATTCTTAACCCTCGATATCTTGCCTCGATCACACAAAACAACCATATTTCTTTAATTAGTTTTAAAACCACTATACTTTTCTAAATAGTTTTTTGAAGTACAATATTTTTAAAAGAGATCCCTTCTCGATCGTCTATAATTTAATAAACAAATTCATTCTTTAGATTCTATGGAAAATAAATAAAACAATAACGAATTTGCACCATAAACTCAACACATATCAATATATAGTTTTTATTGTTCCAACTTCCAGAACTTTAATAATACAATAAAATTCATCTCTAAGACCAACAAAATTATAAACTAACACATATCAATAGTTTTTGTTATTTGATACTCCTTGAAACTCTCCAAATCAACATGTCAAATATTTGATAAAGTTCAAATCAGTATAATTAAAACTCTCAAATCAAGTAGTCAAATATTTGGTAACCCCCCACTGACAACTAACAAATATAAATAGATTCACTTCCAAGGAAAAGAAAAGACCAACAATAAATCTACTATTTTCGAAGATGCATTAGATACCCCCAATAAATTTGAAGAAGAAGAAGAAAAAAAAGCAATACACTATGGATAAGGTAGGATTGTGGTAGTTTGAAAACTTTTCCATATTATCATAATACTAGAAATTTTAGTAATTAATTTAATTTTCTTTTACTCATTATAAAAAATGAAAGGACTATTTTAAAATGAATATATTATCTATCCCGAATGTATGTTTGATTTCATTATCAATAACATAAATTATATTATTTAATGAATATCAATAAAATCCATATATACTCAATAACACCCAATAAATAATTAAAAAAAAAACTTAACGGTCTTGTGAATGAATATTTCATTCTATACCTCGTTTTTTAGATTTTTTTTTTGGTCAGGTAATTGTAACGATTTATAAACATCAAATCATGTATGCAATAATTAATGTTGGTTAAATGTCACCTGTCAGTACCATCCTTACTAGTTACTACTCGACTTAAATGAGTTGCAAAAATATATACACCTTATTTAGTTAGCAACTTTCTTTATAAATTGAAACCTTTAAATTCTAAAGACGTGTTTGGTAAAGAATTCGGATTTTATTTTATGTTTTCAGATTCATTGAGTTTAATAAATATGTATTTGGAAGACCACATGAATTTTGTTTTGAAAACTATTTTCAGAATATGTGATTCAAACCGTGCAAATTCTGAAAACGATATTTTTGTGTTCTCGTTACTCAGATTTTAATTTTTAACGTCCAAAATTTAGAATTATATTAAATAGAAATAATAATATTTAGAAATACAATTAGTCATGTTATAAACTCAACTAATTTTTTTTACAAAATATACTGTATATTATGTAATGTTTATAAATTATATAGCATTATACAATAATAATTATATGATTATTTTTAATAATATTATTGTCAACACTAAATATTAGTAGTTTTATAATTTATAAATATATTGTATCAACTGCTTAAAGTAAAATTCAATTTTTGAAATCTTCTAGCAAACATATATTTGAAAACATAAAATACAACTATGTTTTCATTGAATCCATTGTTTTCAAATTTCTATTTTTAAATTCTCTATCAAATAGGCCATAAATCTTTTATTTGATTATAGAATTCCATTTTTTTGTTTACCAATAGTAAGAGTAAAAAATTGAACTACAGACCCCCGAAATGATAATTAATCGTCGAATTATAAAATTGGCTAAAAGAAACTAAATCGAAAAATCATGAACATTGCGTATAAACAAGTGAAAGAACGACAACAAACCAACAACATTTCCCAAGAAGAAAACAACATCGATAAAATGTTGATGTGGATGGATATATTTCAAGAAAATTTATAAAAAAAATTTAAATTAGTAAATAAAACCTTTTACGTTTTTTAAACAAATTAACAAATTTATAAATATATATTTTGTTATATTTACGTTTCATGATTTGTTTACGATAAAATAAAAAGGTCAATTTATTTTTTTATTTTAATATAAAATTTATAAAAAGGAAAATTATCAATAAAAAAATATCATAATTTTTAATACATATATATTACAATAAATTGAAATATACTCTAGTCGACAAAAATATAGATTAGGGTTTAGGGTGAGGGATGAAGGAGGAGGATGATGAGTTTTTTTTGGTGTTGGGATTGGTAAGATAGAAAAGCATGCGCATGGGCGGTGGGGAGTGGGTCCCACCCCATTCCTCCTTTCTCTAGTCTCTCTTCTCTCTTTGACACAATCAATTCAATTATATTATTTTTATCCAATGGCCCCAACATCCCATGTTTTCTCTCTCCCCTCAATAATGTCTTTTTGTCCCTTCAAATCTTTTTGATGAATGCATCAACCAATTCAATCTATATATATATATATATATTTTTTTTTTAAAATTTTCTTCAAATTTAATGTAATTTAATTCATGCTAATCCAAAATATTATAAAAAAATCGAATGTTAGTTACAACCTTCTTCTCTTCTAATTTCTTTAATATTTTAATTTAAATATTTTTTTTATAAAATTTTAAGGTAAGAAATCGAACCTCTGATAATATAAATACTAAGTCAATTGAGATATAATTTAAAAATTTGAATCTAACCATTTATTTTTTTTTGTTATTATGATTTAATATAATAATTAATGTAGTTTCTTTCACCAATTTGAGATAGAATCAAATGAATCTTATCACTAACTAAGTATAATCAAATTAGTTAAGATTATTCTCGTTTAAAATGTTAGAAGTTAAATTAAAAAGAAAAGAAAGAGCATGTATTTACTCTAAACGTCCTCTATCCTCTTCACTTGAGAAATATCCTTGTGGACAAGATAAAGATCCAAATCGCCCTGTTAATAAAAAAGGAAAAAAAAAATTAACGCCATAATTTACTAGAATAAGAACTCATCATGTTCATTTTCATATATGGAATTCCAATAATTAATTTTCATATGAAAAGAAATCAGTTAGGCTTTTGTGATTTTGAGCAAATTGTGAAATCCTCTTTCAGAAATTGAATGGTGAAATCCTAATTATACAAGATCAAAGTAAACATAAGGGACCTAATGAATTAGCCTAATTGAAAAAAATATATAAAGATTGTGTCTAATTTTAGTTTTTAATAAATTTATTTTAATTTATAAAGAAATAAAATTATTTATTTTTAAAAAAATAACTAACGGGTAAAAATTAAAATACAAAGATTAAAATGAAACAAAAATTAAAGAGTAAAATATTTTTTTAGTCTCTAAGAAGAATAGGTGTGTACAGTCCATCATTTTTAAAATATATATTTTTAGTCCTTAACTTTTTTAAATAGGTGTATTTAGTCATGAATTTTTAAAATATATGAATTAAATAATATTTTTAACAAAATAAAAATAAAAAGAGAGGTAAAAAGATAAGAAAGTTGGTTATTGTTTGGGTGGCAGGAATCTGCGGAATTAAGGGCATGCAGTCAGATAAGGAGGAGCACGTGTGGGGTCCTCGGGAATTGCGCTCCACGTGGGACCCATTCCCTAACTTATTCGCGCGTGACCCACACCGCTTTTTTTTTCCTCTTCTCATCACTCTCTTCGCGCGTCACTACACGCGCTCTTTCCCAAAATTGTTCGTGAATCCCATTTTATTGTTGATGCGACATACAATAAGTAAAGGTAGTATAAAAAATTGTCAAAAAAATTTCTCAAGAAAATGTATGAAAATGATCGTATTCTAGATTATATCGAAATTTTTTTTAATACTATAAAAGTGGCATATTCCTTTTGTTCACACTATAAATTTGACCTCATAAATATTTGTGGATCCTATATTAATATTAGTGGGTTTCACCTTATTTCTAAAAGCATGTTAATGTGACACAAAGTTAAGATAGTGTGAAAAACTATCCATACGATTGTAGTATAGGAAATTTTGTCAAGAAGATATATGAAAAATAAACAAAACTCAAATAACACTAAAAAAATTTCTAGTACTGCAAGAGAGTAACATATTCCTTTCGTTCACATTATAAATTTGACTTTATAAATATTTGTAGATCCTAACTTAATATCAATGGATCCCAATTTCCACCTAATGCATTAACGTGACAAACAATAAATAAAAGTGGTATAAAAAAATTGTGCATACCAAATATTGTTGTAATCTAAAATGAAAAAGGAAAAGAGAGAGTAAAAAGAGGGGGAAAAGGGGTTAAAAGTAAAAAGGTTAAAAGAGAGTTTGACTGCGCACAAAGTCCAAGAAAAATGTAGTTTGAATGGGCAACCAGTGTGTGTGGGCAAAGGCAAAGGCAAATGGAAATGCAAGCTAAAACACAGCACCAGCAGCTGCCATTTGCCATTTGCCATTTGCCATTTGCCATTCTCAATATTCATCATCAGAAACCCCCGGGGATGGCGCTGACACTTTCAACACTCCCACCACACTCACCAATCACACACTCTCTCTCTCATTTCTACATATTCAAACATGTTTTTTTATGCTCTTCCAAACAAATTTCTACCATATGGATAGACGTTTGTCTAAACTACTATATATATATATATATATAGAATTAATAAATTATGAAATTGATATAGAGTCGGTTTAAGAACTCGTTTCAACCAATTGTTTATATAAAGCAATAATGGTATATTGCTTGTAGTTGTAAGTTTAATCTCTAAAGTATAAGGGTTGTGTTTAAATTAATCTATCAAGATTTTTCGATTTTGTGTTTACAAAATCTCTGGTTTATAAGATATTTTTTTAGAAATTGAGTATCTATTAGATGCAGAAATCTAAAAGTAAAGGTCCTTATATACTAGAATAATATATTATTTAATAAGGCAAATTGCAAAATTCACATGCTCATAGTTGTGATTACACCTTCAAACTTTCACTTGTAAATTGAACCCTCCGACTTACAATAGTTGTTGAAATTGAACCCACAAACTAATATAATCGTTACCGTTTCTATAATTATGCAAGTTTGGAGGTCAAACACTTATATAAGTTTGAACACTCAATTTTTATGATTAGGAGTTTAAGGATGTAATTGTAACTATTACCCTACTTTAACGATAATTTGCGTAATTTGTCCAAATAAATAACTTGTCAAGTTGTGAATGGAAAAAATAAATATTACAATGATAATAGAAATTCTAGAGTAAAGAGAGACATTAATTATGTCATTTTGTTTTGCTGCACCTATCTATGGTGCACCTCTTGCACCCAAATAAAAATTGACACGTGTCGATTTTAAAAAGAAAATGATTAAAAATATTCCTTTTATATATGTATAGAAAATGAAAGAGTATGGTGCTTAGATACAATCTAGATTCTACCTAAGTATTTGCTTTTTTATTTTTGGTGCTTTTTTTTTCCCTCTCCCTCTAGAAAGTAGTACACTGTGTGCAGGTTAAAGTACAATTTGGCTGCATGCTCCAAACACCATAGCTTCATCCCTTCTCAACAATTTTCTTACTTTAAGGGACATACTGTTTTTTATGAGACAAATGAATATCATTAAATTATTATATATTTTAGTTCATCTATTCTGTATTTCTTTTCATTTAATAGTTTATTGTTTTTTTGGAAAATTTTACAATAAACTATTAGTAGAAACCCTTTGTAAATAAATTTGAATATTTTAAAATTTCAAACTTTTCAATATATATAATCTCTGCCATATTTCTTTTTGTTCTTATTAAATAATTTAAATTTCTTAATCAATTCATTATAGATATTAGAACGAAAGTTAAAGATAAGCATACTAAATAAGTTATGAAATTGAAATCTATTATAAAATTAGACTCTTTATCGAGTTAATCTATATAGCCTAAGAGATGAGATACTAATTATCATTTCAAATATTGATGGTTCAAATTTTTTTCTTTTTAAAATTGATTCAATCTTTCACTCTCATAATTGATCATATAGTCACTTTAAATTCTAAATATAAAGTTAATTAAGTATGAGTTAAACTTAGATCGTGGAGTTGTATCAACTTGGAGCCTTAATTCAGATAAATGCCGGGTCCGTGAACTTGTTTACCTTTTTCTAAAAAAGAAAATGAGGGGCACCGATTTTAATTAGTTGTTATTGGATTTTATTTGATTTGTAATTAACGTCTAAATGTTCGTTGGTTAATCTTTTTCAAAAAAAAAAATAATAATAAAAATAACAATAATAGTATACATTGAGATCGGATGGTTACTAGTTTTTCTTCCAAAAAGTAAAAAACATAATTAATCTTTTTTATTTTATTTCTAAATGATAATGTATTTGCTCTCCAAACTACACTAGATCCACCCTCATTAATATCCAGCTGCTTCATAAAAGTGAAAAGCAATAATATTTAATCCTTTAAACTATTCCATAAAAAAATTGTTTTTGATATCGTTGCCTTCTATTTTTTGGTCCTAGAAACTACAATGATTTTTCAAAGTACAGTTTTAATTAATGGAGAATCGCATCAATTATTTTACTTTGAGAAGAATATGTTAAGAGTCTAAGTTGCTAAGCTAACCAAACAGCTGCAACATGTGGTGGGATAGTGATTGATTCGGAATTACTAAATCATTAAATTAGTTTGGATGGTGTATAATCTCTTCATTAATCATTAAATGACCTTTTTAACACAATAAAATGTGAAAGAGCTTGTTTATTAGTCATCTTATTTGTTTGTAATCAATAAATTCAAACGGTAAAAAGATTAACAAAAACAAGTTAAATAAAATAATTAAAATCAACATGATCACACCCACACCGACACTCATCCCAAAATTGAATCTAAAAAGAAAAACAAACCCAACTCAACCCAACTAAATCAACTAGACTTTGAATAAGGATTCCTCACCCAAAGAGGATATCTATAGTTCAATAAAAAATTGAAAGTTGAGATTTATTAGATCGTTTCAATTTTTTTAATAAAAATATAATTTTAAAGTTTAGAGACCTATTAAATTAAAAAATCAAGACATAAGTTCTAACTTAATCTTCTGCTAGGGAACTTAAGAGGATACCTCTTTCTGGCTAGCGCATGATTTTTTTTTTTTTTTTCAATACAATTGAGTATAGAGATTCAAACTTTCAATCTCAAGATGAGTAAATGTCAATTACAGTAGAGCTATGCTTATATCGGGACATCTCCGACATCTCCTGCCTGCCTTATGCACAAAGAGTAGATAAACGAGACAAAAAAAAAAAAGGACTATCTTCTTGGGAGAAAAATATAAATGAACATATATAAGAAACTCTACAGCGATTAATATAAATGAAAGGAGGGGTGACTCTCCAGAATAAATTAGATTCAATACGGTTTAGAATTACTAGCGAAAATTCGAAACCATGGCTACCTCTTTATGCTACAACCCTAAACTTATGCTAACATAATTGAAGCAGAAAAAGAAAATGTAATGAAAAATCAATTGGAACAAAGAGAAAAAAAAAACGACTATAAGGCTTCATAAAAATTTTATCATACATCTCAAAATGTGAGGTCTGGACTTACCGAGTAGATCAACAAGACCGAAGCAAAATGGGACCGACCGAAGTACTGAGCATTTCACTGAGAGCTACTTGGACCTCATTCGATCCATGTTCACAACTTATCAAGCTAGACAGTAATGGGAAGAAGCCGGCCAAATTCTTCTCGAACGAAGCCTCGTTTAGGTTACAAATAGCCTGAAGAATCGCAACGATGAGAGGTGCCCGAGCAGCTAACTCCCTTCGCTTGCCAGAACCTAAGGGAATTGGCCAATGAGGTTGTGTGCCACTACTAATCGATCCTTCAACCACATACCCATACCGCGCTGTTTCAACATAGAACTGCAATACCTCGCGGCAAAGTTTAATAAGGTACAATTCGACCTCTGCCTCCTCATAACAATGAGGTCTATCCACAATGAGATTCTGTACAAAAGAGAGGCAAATTTGGTAAGATTCGTTTTCGAGCCGTAACAGCGGAGGGTCTTGCATTTGTGTTATGGAGGCAAACTCTTGTAGCTTTGAACGTATCGGCCCGCTGGTGTTAATGCTATGAGCATGAGATGCTACACTGTGTAAAGCATCGAATAGGACCAACACATTTTTAGTCGAAAGGTGAGACCTATACATGTTGTAGATCTCCAAAACCGCCTGCAAAATTTTACAAGAGAACTGTCAGATTTTATCCAAAACAGCAGAAAAGTTGGACATTTGCAAGTTATATAAACAAATAAGAAGCTTCTCCAATTTTATCAGCAAAACAAGCAACTTAAATTGTTCAACTTCAGGGGTCCTTACATCCACAACTATATCTGATTCAAATTACAAAGCATCAGATTTTGTATTACCATCTTTATTTCAACAACAGCTAGCTAATACTTCCATGTATACAACAATATCGCATTCTACATTACCCACCAATAATTATATTCGATTCCTTGAGACTAAAATATTGAAGAATGACACATATGTTGTAATGCAATAAGCAGAAAGAGACGGGTAAGCTTACAGAACCTACCTGTATCAATAAAAGTTGAACAGCAGCTCGACATTTGGCATCAGATATTGAAGTGTAAACATGTTGCACTGTCAGGCTTTCGGAATCATCGTCGGGTAACTCAGAACCATTGGTCTCTGCATTTTTCTCCACATTTAACTCAAGTCTGTGGCTCCTTATCGTAGACTCGGTATTGACTAGGAAAGTGAAATCGGGAAGTGTCGCAGTTGTTGCTTCTTTTAATGAGAAAACCACTTCTTGCCACTTCTCCTCAGAAAATAAATCTCCTGCATTGCTCATCAAGCGAACAAATGCAGCAATTCCAATGCCAGCAAGGCTTTGGTGAGGACGCTTAATAAAACTAACAAGAAGTGTCAACACTTTCTTCAAAAGGGGATTGACGGTACTATAAAATTTGACAAATAGATCAACAACTAGTTGCAGAGCCAAGGTACATGTCTCGTACAACCAGGCATCCTGATCAAGTTCACCATTCTCGCTATCAACTCCCTGCTCTGATGAACTTGCACTTGATGGATCAATAGCATGTCGGACATAATCAAATATTGGAAACAAGACAGACTCAAAAACCCGTTCCCATAATGGTAACGAGAAAAGGTGGCCATGCTTGCGTAAGGTATCAAACAACACTTGTAAGGCACTTTTTCGGATCTCAGGCCTGGGATCAAAGCTCAATTCTGACAAGCCTGCAAAATCCGAAACAAAATACTTGACATCATTAGAATGAAGGAAGTGAAAAGTTACTCTAGCAAAACCAAGCTAGATTACCCAAAAACAATAATTATATATTGTCTGGATACAAATGCCTGGCAGTTTAAATTAGATGCAAAATCAGCAGCGTTATTATACCAGCTAACAAAGGGAACCAGAAATAGAGATGGTTGTCTTTGTCGTTCATATCTGCATCGTGTTTGCCATCTTTTGCTTTCTGGGGAGAAAGAGGAGAACTTTTTCCAGAGAGCTCCCTGTCCTTGCTCCTTGATGAGGATCCAAGATCTCCTTCAGCAAGTTTGGTTGCACAGAACCGTAGAAAGGCAATGGCATTGAGGCTAATGTCCTTGTTGAACCTATTATTGGTAAATGCGATTAGGCAATTTACACAATCTGTAAAGGTGGTTGTTTCAGTCTCCGTAATGTATGGGAAATAGTCTCTTATAATCTTCTCAATTATTTCAAAGGCCAGAAGAACAATATTCTTGTGGTCATCATAAGCAGCTGTAGTGAAGACCTGAAAATAAAGACAGAACAACATTTCATCAAGAAATCAAAGACGATAAGCAAGGTTAAAGTCATAAACGAATAGAATAAAAAAGTAGGATGGAGTTCACATAGGCTTTCCATACCATGAACATGCTCTTCCATCCGGATTTAACATTATTAACTCGGGACAAGACCATCTGAGAAACACATCTAATGATCAATTCTCGAATCTCAACAGCACTACTCTTACGCATAACAATGACAAAAGGCTTCATAAATTCATTCTGAAAGTTGTAATTCGCCAGCTCTTCTCGATCTAAGAATTTCATGGATAATTGACGCAAGGAATCCATAGCAAATATTGCAATTGAAAGGTTTTCAGAGCATCCAATGGTCACAAAGAAATCAGAAAGCACATGCCAGATGCTTGACCATACAAGTCGGATGCGATTCATGTTATAGTGCCTGAAATGTTAGCAAACTGCATTATGAATTCTGTAATAAACAAATCCGTGCTAATCATTAAGCAGGAGTAATAACCGAGGTTCCAAAAAATGAAAAGGACAAGAGTTCATACGCAATCTCAACTATCTTTGTAAGACTGAAGACACGAGGATCAGACGTGGAACGCAACTCCTCCATGGAAACTTTGCAAAGTGCCTTAACAAAGTCCACAATAGCTTCACTGTTTAACTTTTGACTCCTAGTGAAGATGCGGTTCATTTCGGAACTTCCAACTTGTTCTAACATGTTGAGATTAGAAACTAAATTGTTCATCTGTTCCGATGTGACACCGGAAGCATTGCCAGTTATACCAGCACTATCATATGATCCCCTCATCACAGCAGCAGCTGCATATTGAATCCTCCCAACTCCTTTCTTTTTCAATACTGGAAGCATAGTTGCCTTGGATTGCTTTGACTTTTCAGACTCATTTTGAGGAAAAGCGAAGAAAGTGGCATCTGGAGGAGCACCCTCGCCCAGGAGATGTAAATGCTCAAACCGAGAAACACATGTCAAAATATGTTCCCATGCTTCTTGTAGAAAATTTCCCTCCTCGTCTGCAATCTTAACTATTGCCTATTGAAATTTCAGATAACACATTTACACAATCAGATTCATATTCCACAAAAGTACAAGACATTAAAAACAGTTCTTTCAGAAATTGCCAAAAGTCAATTTCATTCTCAAATACTTCATCTAGGGGAAATAAACATGTTAAAGGTCCTTAAATAGGTGAAACGTCGGTTATTATTTATCACCGACTGATGAAGGCAGGTTTAAGTTAGTAGAATATCCATGAACGGTAATGGGGCTTGTTACTGACACTACTGAAACTCAGAACCTACTTTGAGTACCTTTCACCTTCCATCATATTAAGCTGGAATTTGTCTTCCATCCAGAATTAATAATGCATAAAGTTTGCCCTAATATGGGCAAGGGGGTTCACTTATGGTTCTATAATTTCAGTTGTACTATGGAATTTTTTCCTGTTTTGAAGTTTATATCAATTGTTGATTACTAATTCATGGAGGTTGGGTAACAGGTCACCAAGCCAACTACAAGCTGGAATGTGTATGGACTACAACGAGACATCACCTCATTGTAGCGATGGACCTATTACTCCAACTTATGTGATTTAAACTGCAAAAAGTACCCAAAGGGCTAGCATATGGTGAGGGCTTAGGATAGTTAAAGAATCTCTCAAAGGTCCTAGTTCAAACCTTCATATGGAAAATTTAAATAATATAAAACTCTAATTGTCTCCTTAAGCTGGTCTTGGAGTGAGCAAATCTTCCTCACAGTAGGGATGAGACATGAGCATAATTAATGCAAGGAGTGGGCACCCATACCCTGACAACAAGATAAAAACAGAAGACAGAACATACAAAAACCAACCTTAATTGCATCAATATTTTTTTGTTTGATATCAGCAGGAGAGTGGAGGGAGGTAAACTTTGCAAGAGAAGTCACAAAAGCATCTCTGTGAGTCTTCATGGACATTACTGCAGTAACATGGATAGCGTATTGAAAGCCTTCAAGACATAAAGCTATAATTACTTCATCGTCACTTCGGTCAAGTGGAACACTGAAGGCAGCCAGCATAGGAGCCCAGCATACCTCAATCATGAATCTAAGAATGACAACATCTGTCGCTGCATAATAAACTGACCTAAAAAATGACAAGAAAATTCGATTTATGAACCAACCAGAGTCACATTTCAAAGGAACTTTCATGAAGCTCAGAATTTTTATGGGAAAATATTAGCTTCTAGGTGTAAAGCAAATACAAATATTCAAAGATCAAACCACAGCCTAAATTCAGTTCTGTGTGCAGATCAGAAAAAATAAAAAATCATGAAGAAGAAAAAGTAAAGCAGTGAAGATTTTCATGGAAAGCCATCCAATCTTACTCAGTTTTGCGAGCCTTCTCTTTAAATTGTTCTTGCATATGCCTGATAAGATCATCACTGGTTTCCATGTTCTGGTCCTCCCCTCGCTTACGAATCACAATATTAAGGATGCTGTCAAAGCCTAAGAGTTTGTTGGAGTTTGTAGACTGTCTCTGTTGAGGAGCCAATTCATCATCCTTCATTTTAATCTCATTTCTTGATATCCTTTCATATAATGATTTCAGATACTCCTCAGGCAAATCTTTACCATCATCTATGCCACGATTATTTCTAATGAAATCTTCAGCAGACATCTGCATATTAATCAGCCAGAAAAAAAGGAAATTATATCAGCGTTCTCACTTTAACATCACAACCAGGTTATCAGAGAGAGTGATCAGACCTTATTCTTCACCATCGGGTTATGGGCATCAGTATTAAGCAATATGACAGAGTATGCAAGAACATAGGCCGTATCAGCACTTATGAAAGCTTTTGGATTACATTTGCAATAACGCTCAGCAAACTTTTCCATGATACGATCGATTTTTTGTGCCTCACCGGGCAACCTAAAACCTTTAAGGAGTGCTCTAATAGCCTCATCAAACTCCAATCCTTGAAAATCAAAGGAATCCACATATGCATGCATTACTTTAAGTGATAAGTCTTCCCTCTCCCCTAAATAATCACCGATCAGAGTCTTGTCCAAACCAGACGCATCTTTAAGAAATGCAGCTATCTCCTCAGGTGAACTTCCCACCTTATTAGCATTGATAAGAAATTCAATTCCTTTCTTAGGTTTGCGATTGAAAAGTGATATACCTTCCTGCCACAAATCATCAAGTAGTTCCACGATAGTTAACTGACAATGCAGGAAAGGATGGAGATGTTGCAACAGAAGAGAGAACGGCAGCTTACCTGGAGTTCAAGCTTGTAGGCACGACGTTGCTCAATTGTTAAAACATCAGAAGTCTCAGTGGAAACTTCAGACTGGGAATCTGAACCTTCACCATGCTCATCAGTAGTGCCATTTGATATTGGAACACTAACAGAGTTGTTTTCAGCCACTTCAATTTTCTTGGTGGAATGAGGATCTGGAATCCTTAGCTGCTTATTCAACCAGTCTCCCATTGATTTCAAGATAGCAACTAAGCACTTCATAGCTTCATGTTTCATGGTCAATTCCTGAGGTGGCAGTAGTGTAGTTGCTACACCAGGAGGAACACCTTGAGCAGTTTTAAGAAGTCCATTGACCATTCTGAAAGGATCAGGCATCAGGTGAGAATTCCTATTGCTAGAATACCAAGCATCATGTTTGAAAAGTTGCAGACCTACCTCTCAAATATGTTGGATGAATTGACATCACAATCATAATTAATAAAAATATCCACCAATATTTGGGAATCAACACACAGTTTTTCTACAAATCGAAGCACTATCATCTTCTGTTGAAAGTTTGGTTGAGCGACATTTTCCAACACTCTAAGAACGATCATGGGGAAAAAGACTCCAATCTCTGCTTTTAATCCAGCTCTAAATCGTGATACCAGACTGATGAAAATGGAGCACGATAGCTGAAATATAATCATAAGAGTTGAAGCACTGTTCTTCAACAATGAAAGACACAGATACTGCTTAATGGCACCCAGAAACCTGTTGCATACACATTTTTTAGTACTAATGATTTGCCAGCAGAAGTACAACATGGTAAAATCTAAAGCATATTTCTTGTGTGTGAAAAAGCAAGTTCACCAAAATGCCATGACAGGGACACCAATCAAGGAAGACTAATATCAGAGTGGGCAAATCTACCACATTTCCAACTAGCTTTCATCAAGAGGAATACAAGTATAATTGAAATTTCATTATACTCGTGACTCATGACATCTACTAATCCATTTTCAAAGAATTATCGTCTCCAATACAATAAGTAATTGGCACAAGCTAACCAAAAATCAAAATCTGCTCAAAAAGTTAAATTTCTGTGTTTTGACCTTTATCTAGGTTTTTTTCATTCATGAACCTTTCTTTGAGAAAAAAATGAAAAAAATACACTAGCATTCAAAAAAACGAGCCAACAAAAAAAGGAGACTACTTAAGAAGTGTCTCCAGTCTTGTAAAATAAGACCAATCGAGTAATTAAAAAATAAATATATAAGACCCATTGATTAATTATCAAAGCCCAAAGAGAAACATGAAATTTAATAAGGGACTAAACATCGCTTGGATCCTTTTCCAACTCTTTAAACATTATTTTTCTCTCCACACAAATTCCGAAGCACACATCCCATCAAGCTAAAATAAATGACTCTTTTCTTAAAAGACGGATGGAGAAGGAACTCCTCAATCATCACAAACAAATCTCTATGACTGAGTAACTGTAAGCCAAACCATATCCACAACTCCAGAGATATGTCCAAGTGTTCCTGCCTTCCAACAAAGGATACAACAAAACGAGCCAATGAACAAAGGCCACCTTCTCAAAAGCTAATCTAGAGTTTTAACCCAATTGTGCATAACCCGGCAGACAACAGACAAATAACTTAACATTCTTTAGAATCTTCTCTATGGCCAAATAACTTAACATTTTTTAGAATCTTCTCTATGGCCAAATAACTTAACATTCTTTAGAATCTTCTCTATGAAAGTTGGCCTTTTATCACTCAAAAAATAAATAAAGAGAAGAAGAAAAAGGAGAAAACTAAGAGTCAAGGAAACAAAATCTCTATCAGGAAAGGGACCAGCGAGGAACGGAAAAAGAAACTACAATATAAACCTCCATGAGAGTTAAAGCTCCAAATACACACATCCCTTATCTCAATCCTTACATCAACTCCTGTCTCAACCACATCCATCATCTTCTTGTCAGACAAAAGACGATGGAAACCAAATGAAAAGGAAAAAGGCTCCCAAACTAAACTAAGGCATCAGCCACAAAAGAATTTTTTGAGAAAGACAAATGATAAAGACAAGAAAACATCGTGTAGTGGATCCATCTCCCACCCCTTGTTCCTCCCACAAATACGTTTCCTTTCCCTCCTCCACAACACAACAAACAAGATCAGAGAAGGAAGGAAGCACAAGGGAAATATCCTTTCGCAAATTTTTTTAATATGCAACCTACCCAACAGGCACTCAAGGGGATGACACGATAATCCTCCACCAAAGGGAATTTGGCTCAAGGGGAAAAAGCCAAAGCTATTTCGCCAACCATGCTTTGTTACAAATCCTTAAAATCCCAAGCTCTAACCTTACCAAGTTCACCGGCTTTCCAATCATCTCCCATCTCACGAGATGAGCCTCTTTTCCTTCATCAATTCCTTCCCATAGGAATCCCTCGTAAGCTTCTCAATGCCCCTACAAATTGAGCAAGGGCTTCTAAAGAGAGGGGAGGGAGGGGGGAAAGGAGGAAAAACCGAAGATTCCACTCAACATATATCTGATAAAGGTAAGCTTAATGCCTTCCGAGAAATAACTTATTTTCGAAGAAGCCAACCCCTTTCTAACCTTAACTACAAGAGATACTCTAGGATCACTTCCAAAGAGAAGGCCTAGATAAGAAGAGGGAAGAGAATCAATGTTGCACCCACGAAATCTTTGACCTTTATCCATAATAGAGCCAATCCAAAAGATAGATAACAAAGGAGATGACATGCTATGGCATTATTCCCCAAAACTACTTTGAAAGGAAGCAGAGGAAAGCCAAAAGACCATTTGTACTTTCATTGCCATTGTTGCTCGAAATTATGGACTCTTTTTTCCTCATTCCAACTATCTTGGGAACTTAATGTCTCAGTTAGAGACAATATAAATAGGTTATGCATCCAAGGACTTCTATATATTCATATGTAAAAATTATAAACTATGAACATGAGAAGTTGAATTGCGCAGTTTAACTTTCTCATAATTGGAAGGAGAGAAATCACAAGATCTTGAAGATAAGTTGACTTTGGTGAAACATACGACTTTTTGGCGATAAGAAATTCATTCTTGTAATTATAGTCATTCTTGATCATTACAGACTAGGAGACTCGTCTTTAGTAATCCTTTAGTAATTCGGGGGACAACTCCAAAGCAAGTAGTACAGATCCTCCATTACCCTCTTGAATAACACATGCCATAAAGGTCCCAGAACCAAGTAAGAAGAACTTTAGTCCGCGGAATTTAACCTTCCAAAGGTAACCAACCAAGCAACAACTTAATTTCTTATTTTAGCCTTCCAGAGCCAGGTAAAGATATAAGAGGTAAAAGATGGTTAGACAAACAAGTAAAAAGAGATTTAGTGAAAAAGGTACCAGAAGGATCGAGAGTCCAAATCATAGGGAGAGACGCGAACTAATTGGAGTAAAGAAAGGAGTTGATAGATTTTGATGGGGCCTTTTCACTTGGTTTCTCGTTAATAATAATTTTAAATTATTCAAAGCTCAACATCTATCCGCTGCATTGTTCAACCAATCCTTCTCTAAATGACATCCGTTAATTATGTGGTGAAAATCGCATATATGACAAATCACATAAAAACATGATTTATCGACCAGAAGCAACTTCGAAAGTTGACACATGTAATGCAGTTGTACAGTGGAGAGACTGATATAACAATGCAGATTCCAACTATAAGAATGCTGTAGTGCCACCGAATATAAAATACCTCTCACTCGTTCGAAAAACAGCACCAGCATTTTCCAGCAAAATTTTCAACAATTCCAATGCGACAATCTTCCCCTTCATCAACTGGGGATCCGCCATTGCCTCCTTCGGTGGAGTCTTCATGGATAACTTGCAAAGAGCTCTAAACACCAAGAATGCATCCCTCCGCAGCTTATTACCAATCTGAACTTCCAAATCATCATCTCTCTCACCCTCCCCATCTGCCAACTCCCCTTTCCTTCCCTCCAGTGCCGTTTTGTACATACTAATCTCCCAATACTTTGCGTCCAACATATCCTTGTCAGTTGAATCCAGCAAATCAGCAGGATTTGTTGTTTCCACAGTAGTAGTCTCAAATGCACCATCGTGCGCACCTATTGAAACCTTGCCGGGCGTGACTGGATTCAAAACCCCGTCAATGTCCTGCATAATTTTCGTTATAAACCCTTGTACAAACTGCGTCATCGACCCATCTGTGTCCGTTTTCTCAATCGGTTCCATCAATTCCGCAACAACAATTGGCTGAACAGGAACTGTAGATGAATCTGCCTCCATCCTCCGAAACACGATCACTAGCATTTGAATCAATGATGCTTTTGCTGTAGTTTGATTAACCACATTCTTACTATCCAAGTAGATATCGTAACAAGTTTTAACAATCTGTAGCAAACAATCCCCGTGAATTCGTAACGAGATCGACGTGACAGCGGATAAAAGCGTCTTGAGCACCAAAAGCTCGAGAGCATCATCACCTAAATCGTGACATTTGCACACCGATTCGATCAGCTTGGCCAGAAGTTTCCCTTCAACGCCTCCGCTAGGGTCAGCCTCCCCACGCAAATAACCATGCGCGATCAACTTCTGAATGCAATCAACTGCTGGATCAGCTATCTTGAGAACTCCGGAGGATGAAGCATTGATGAGAGGGCTAAGAATAGTCTCAGACTCGGCGAGCGAATATTCATCCGGACCGCCATCGTTGAGTGGACCAGGAAGCGTGCCTTCAGCCTCTGAATCAGTAGGAGACGACGGAGAAGATGGAGAAGAAGGCTTCGGAGATAACGTGAGACGTTCAATAACAGATTTGCATTCATGTGCGAGCTTGGAGTGCTTCCGCCATGACGCATTCTTGATAATCTTCTCAAGAGCTGGGGATATGACCTGGCTCAGACGGGAAGCGGCTTCCGAAGAAGCCATTCCCACCCAGTTTGTAAGATCCGGACAAGCTAGTCAGGATCTACCAAGAAATGAACAATTGTTAGGGTTTTAGCCTCAACTCTGGTCACCGGAACGTTACCTGCTCCGGCAATGGCGGAATTTGAGCCCGTCAGATTAGATCGCAAACGCCGCCGAGGACGTCGCCGGCTCCCGGAGAGAGTATTCTCTCTGTGCCAGAAAGAGAGAAAGAAAGATCGAGGAAATGGGGGAAGGGAGGGGTTGAGATTTAGATCGCGTTTGAGCCGTCTTTACCTCTCTGATTTAGATTTAGTTTAATTTTTGGATATAAAATTACTAATACGCCCTTTGAATTCAAAGGAGAGTCCTTGTTAACGTTGAAGTAACGCTTGTCTGCTCGGGGGTTTTCAGGAATAAATATTTTAATGGCGTGTTTTTAACTGCTCTGATCGGCGGGTAAGGTATACTCGGGGAAGGAAACACGGCCTCGTTAATCGTTAACGTTGCCTGGATTATTACTACTCACGAATTATATTATACGGATAAATAAATAGTAATTTGCGGAAATAACACAACCGCCCCTCCTAATTTTGAGTTTTTACTAGTTCGCCCTTTAAAGTATCTATTGTTATTTAGTGATGATTTGATCTTACTCTCTATGGTCTTTAAAATTAGAAAATATATCAATGATATATATATATATATATATTGCTTTTTTCTTTTTAAAGAAACTACAAAATTGCATTAGTATCTCCAAACATCAGTAAAGAAATAAAGTTCTTTCGATCACGACTATAATTAGCAATCAACTATTTAGGGGACAAAGAAGATCAAAAATGGAAAACACACACAAAGAAAAAAAAACCTCGACGAGCTAACACGTGAGCCATATGATTTCACTCACTACACACATAACGAAAACTCATGAAATTAAAAGATAGAACAGTCTCCAGACTTCCTCAATCGACGACTGAACCTCCAAGAAGGAGTCACTCGAACGATTAAGCATATTAATAAGTACCTCATAATCTGAAAATACAATAAAATTCTTTATCTGAGTTCGAACCGCCAACTCGAGACCTTCCAATATCACTTGGGCTCTTACTCCATGATCTTTGAAATAAGAAACAATTAAATAAAAATTTGTTAATATTTTGAACTTTAAATTGTTATTTTACGTAGTTATATGTAATAGGTACTGTTTAAATGACATATTAAATGACATGTCACTTGGGCAAACATTAGTTGATTTAGTAGGACTTGAAATATAGATGGTAAAAATAAGTGAACTAACAAAATGGTGTGGCATGGATACTAATGTCCACCCACCATAGTACTACTGCATTTTTATTTTATCTATGTTAATTTCCTCACATCTATCCAATCACCCTAAATCATCCCACATTTATTGCATAAATATTTTAGGTTTGTTCCATGAAATTTTATTGAGAAATATAGTTCGTGAAGTTGAATTTAAGTATATGTTGATTTGTGTGGGTTTGATTTGACTAACACTCAATCTTATTATCATCTCTCTTAGAAATGTGCTTCACTTGAGGATGGTCGTCCGTAGAAGTTTTTTAGATTCGAGTATTGTCTGAAAATTGTAGGTTTTGATGTACTTGAAAAATGGATAGAAACTGGGTTGTTAGCAATCAATCTTATGTTTACCCCAATTTATTTTAAGATGGAGATTTAAAGGAATTATTATCGACTAAATAAATTCGAGGTGAAATCAATAAAAAAAAAAAATCTAACTCTCTATTATTTCTCTATAAATAGAAAAGTTTATGTAATAAAGAATGTGGGAGAGATTTGTGAAAAAATGCTTATCTGATTGTAATCTTCATTCCAACATCTTACTAATAAGATTGATTCTGCAGTGGATGTAGCCCTCATCTTGATCGAACCACTCTAAATATTCGTGTCATCTTTTTATCCTCCTCGCTTAATTTGAGTTTTTACTCTCCCTTGTGAAGGCTCATCTTTTCTCTATTTTCTTTGCTGAATTAAATGTCCAAAAATAACGGACCATTACATGATCAAATCAAGTAAAAACAGTACTCTAAAGTCCCAAATTCAAAAACGTCTATTTGCAAATCCACATTCATAACGCAAAGAAAACAACCCACCTTTTTCTCTAATCTTTGCTTCTAAAAACTAAAAATCAAAATTGCAAGAATCCGACTCTAATATCAATTGAAGGGAATCCAATTCCTGTGAAAGTGTGGGATCGCCTTACAATTTTGAAAAACGATTTTGTGAGAAACTAAAATCAGTGAACTCATGGAAATATTCAAATGATAAACATATAAAGTGATCTAAGCACTTCTAATAAAGAAGAAGGGAAGAAATAAACTCATCATCGTGGATTCTTTTCCTTATTCACATTTTTCCCTCCAAAGATCACAAACAATCTCGAGCTTCTCAACGAATAGGAACACCACTTCTAAGGTGCTGGAGTTAGAAACATACAAGTGAAAACAATTAGGATTTAGAGATTATTTGAAAGTTTTAAGGTTTGAGAGTTAAATCCAACTTCAAAAGCTTAGAATTTCAACCCTTCTCTCAGCAAAAGTTCTTCTATTTAAAAAAGAATTAATGCACTTCAAATCCACCTCCAATAGACAACCAATTCAACACTAATCAGTGGAATTTTAGGTGTTTCAGATAGGTTAATTTGAAATAAATCCACTAACCCATAATTTTTTAATTTTCCACAAATTCAAAATTTTAATTAATTTGAATCAAATCAATTTTAAATAAAATTAATTAACTTTAAATAATTTAATTAATTTAAATTTAATATCAAATATTAAATTAATAATTAACACCAATTTCGATCATGAATCCCTATTCATGTGACAATATTTAAATCATATTTAAATATTGTCAACTCCCCAAATCATTTAATTGATAATTAAACAATAAAACTTTAAGTATATTGAATATAAATAATGCTTATTTCCTGAATTTGAACAATTTAAATTCCATCATTACACTGTTCTAAGGTTTAGTTCAATATGAGCTAGGAAAGAGTCCTAATGGACCTATAAATCATGAACTCCAATAATGCGAGATTAACCGGCTAAACTCTTTAACCCAGGTAACCAACATTCATTAACTACCATGGCACTCCACTATAGCCCAGTAGCTGCAATCTTCTCACTATAGATATATTTTTTTCCATTCGATATAACCATGATTAGTAAGTCGATTTTTCACGGGTTGTTCGTAACTATAATTGGGTCAAAAATACCATTTTACCCCTGTAATTACATCTTGCTCCTTAAGTCCCACCGATCCTCTAATGAACAATTGGTTTGTGGTCCAGCCACCAAATCGAGTCCCTCTCGGGCCAATGAGAGGGTGAGGCCTTTTTTCAAGATCTGTAGTCAACACTTAAGAGAATAATCTATCTACTATCCCTAGAATCGAGTATGAGTAAATTCCATCTTGCAGGACTATGTCTCCCAACTATCTACCCGATCTTATCCCTAAAATGGGGGGCTTATTGAGTCGGTGAACTCGAGCTACTCTCACCCATGCTGATTAAAGGATAGTCCTGAATAAACAGAAGTACACAGCTAGCTCATAATTAAGATTGAGTTAATTAGGTCATCGTATTGAAATAGCCAGTTTTAATAGTAAATAGGGTTATAAAGTAAAAGTGACTATCTCGTAGTCTGGTCTTATGCAAACTCATTGCATAGGATTCCTCCACTCGCATGTCTTCACATGAACGATTCAGGATCACATCGTTTGTATCAAATACAAAAAGGGTCGCACCCATAGTGTCCCCAAGATAAGGTACCCAGCCTTATCCTTATACTATAGACCGTTTTGGCTATTTACTCGAAGTTGGTCCACTTTTATGTCTCCACATATAGTTCAAGTATTCATGTAATAGCCAAGGGTACTTAGTTTATTAGATTTAGGGTTTTTAAAATATAATCTACATATTCAATAACATCTTTACTGAATAAACCTCAATGACAACTTTACTACAAAATAGAATATGTTCATTGTTTACAAACCACGAGTTTTATGATATAAAACCCAACAAGCTATCACTTGAACTAAAACTCCAGTGGGGTCATTTACATATTATGTTGAGCGTGAGATAAATACAATAAACTAAGACATCACATATCTATGACTTCTCTCACCGGTCCTAGATTTACAAAACTCGTAATCCTAGACTCACTAGGTGACCCTCAAACACTTTAGTCGTGAGGGCCTTTATAAATGGATCAACAATGTTGTGCTCCGAGGCTATCTGTTTGATGATCATGTCTCCTCGTTGCACAATCTCCATGATGAGATGATATTTGTGCTTCATGTGCTATCCGCGCGTATGACTTCCAGGTTCTTTAGAATTTACAACTACACAATAGAGGCTGATAGGCAGATGCATATTTGGAACCACTTCCAAATTTGTTAAGAACTTCTAAAGCCATTCCGCTTCCTTGGCCGTTTCACATGTAAATACATACTCAGCTTCCTTGGCCGTTTCACATGTAAATACATACTCAGCTTCCTTGGCCGTTTCACATGTAACTACATACTCAGCTTCCATGGTGGAGTCAACAATACAACCTTGATTTATACTCCTCTAAACTACTGCTCCTCTAGAGTGAACATTGATCCCAATGTAGATTTTCTTGAATCTTTATCGATCTGAAAATCAGATTCAATGTATTCTGTAAGGATCAGATCTTTAGCGCCAAACATGAGCATATAGTCCCTCGTTCTTCTTAGATACTTGAGGATGTTTTTAACGGTTGTCTAATGATCATATCCTGGATTAATCTCGGGGGTAAAACGAATTTTGATCCAACCGTTATTACGAACAAATGTGAAGGATCGACTTATTGATCATGGTTAAATCAAGTGGATAAAAATATATCTACAATGAGGGAAATGCAACTATTGCGCTTTAGTGTGGAGTGACCCGATAGTAAATGAATATTGATTAATTCGGTGTAAAGAGTTTAGCCAATTAATCTCAAATCGTTGGAGCCCATGTCCTGCAGGTCCATTAGGTTCCCCTACTAGCTCACAAATAAACTAAACCTTAAAATAACGTGATGAGAAAATTTAAAACGTTGAAATTCGAATTAAGGGAATCAATAATTATATACGATATAATTACACGTTTAATTATCAAATTAAACAAAATTGAAGAATTGGGTAATATTTAAATATGTTTTAAATATTAATTACATGAATAGAGATTCATTGTTGAGGAATTGGTGTTTAATTAATTTAATACTTGATATTAAAATAATTAAATTGTTTAATTAATTTTTTAAAATAAAATTTTTATTTAAAATTAATTTTTTGAATTAATTTTATTTAAAATTAAAAATTTGAATTTTATGAAAATTCAAATAATAAATTCAATTTTTGTTTTAATTTAAGTTTTGAAAATTTAAATTAAAATCTGGAAAATTGAATTTTATTGAAAATTGATTTAAAATTCTATAGTGGGGTTTTCCCACTTTGGACACTAATTTCCCTTAAACCAAGTTGTTTTGGTGTCAAAATTACACACAATCTGACGACATGATGATTTTGATAAAGATCAAAATTATTTTAATGGAGAAAGGGACGTGCAGTTGTGATTTTTTCTAATTTTTAGTTGAAGAAGTGTTCTTCAACACTTGAATCAAAACTAGTTTTTCTCTAAAAAAAATCCATTGAATTCCTATTCATTTTAGATCCCACAATCCAACCTAGGGTCCTAAAGGATAGTAGGGAAGATTAAATGGTTGTCTTCAATGACGAGAGTGAAGATTCGAGCTAGATTTGAAGTTTTGAGGAGTTCTTCAAAGGTATAACTTCAAAACCCTATTTCTCTTATTGAACATGCTTGCTCGTTTGCTTAAATTGATAGAATTAGAGTGCTTAAGATCCTAATTGCTTCTGTATGTTGAATGTCAACCATCAATTGATGCCAGAGCATGATTTGAGCACTCAATTTGCGTTAATTTTAGCCTGGTGGGTGATTTTCATAGGTTGTATGAAAATGGGTGCTGATATGGACAATTTCAATTTTGGCATTAGATGTCTCTTCAATTCAATGTTAATTGTTGTGGTTGACTCTTTGTTTACAAGCCTTAATGTGTGATTAAGTGTCAGTCGATTTGAGTTAATAGAGTTATAATTAGGTTGTAATTGAAGAAAAATCGAAGCAAGCTCAACAGTTGGTAGCAGCAAAAGAAGCTACTGCTTTGCAGCATTGCAATGCTGTTCTTCAGCCAGCCCAAAAATGAAACAAATTCTCATGGCGTTGCAATGTTGGGATGAAATGTTACAACGTTGTTCATTCCAGCCTAGAAGGCATGCGCGCAAATAGACTGATTCAGCCGGTTTGAGTCAAGGAGGCCCAGTTCAACTAATTTTAGACCGGTTCAGCCCATTTTGGAGCCCTAGAGGTCCGATTCGGGTGGTTCCGATCAATTTGTGAAGTTCAAAGGCTTTTGGAGGTTGTTTTTAATTATTATTGTAATAATTTAGGTTGTTTGCTTGCTTAGGATGCAAAAATTGGTCCATATCAGTGTGTTTAATTATTTATGCATTACGAATGTATGTTGTAATCAAATAATCTTGTATGTGCATATAATATGTCATGTAGATTTAAAATCCCACCATAGGAAGCATGTTTCATGCATTGAAAGTATGTTATAATATATAGGTATGCATGATTTAAGATTTCATGAATTTAATATAAGTAGTCATATTAAATTATGGAATGCTTGATGTATGTTGTAGTATGTCTATAGTTTAATAAAGTGTTGTAAAATGAATTAGACATTTAAAATCTATAACAAAGATAAGATGCATGTTCACCTAGGGTTAACAAATAACAACTTGTTTTAATAGTTAAAATAGGTCATTATCTTGTAAAACTTTGGTTACAAACTCACCCAGGCTAAAATCCTATCTAAAGCTATAGGTACTTAAGTTGACGGTTTACGGAACATTTGCTACTTGGAAATTTTAGCCAGTTCTTGAGCGTTATTAGCCCAGTTTTATGAGCATGCGTGAGTGATGTGAGGTTTTAAAATTGGTTTATCACCTAGACATCTAGGTTAAGTCCAAATATAAACGTTATACTTAGAAAATCACCTAGACATAGGTTATTTTATTAGCCGGAATATACCCAAGTACATATTTACCCAAAACAAATAGAACACTTCAGTGGGAGATTAATAACATATATGATATGTGGGAGATTCATGCTCGGGTTCGTGTAACCCTGGGAGTGACATCTATTCGGGAAGTGTTTGCATGGATCAATAACAAGGTGAATAGGGGAAGTAGTTCATAGTAAGTGGGTGAAGGATGTGTGTCAACGTATCCTATAGTTTATTCCATTAGTTTAGACCGTGAGATTCCTATGTTACGCTTGTTTGTCATTTTTAGGTGACATAAGTTAGTCGTTTTATAACGGCTATCCCCTCAAAGGGTTGTAACATGGGATTCAGAACAACTCAAACTCCATAAATGGATAGGATCTCTTAGGTATATTCCCAACCATGACTTTTCAATTTGATAGCATCGCTAGGCCGACCTCTGAGGTCTGAAAATGGAGGATTACACTTACAAGAGTTACTAAGTGTTAGTAAGTTATTAACAAAAAAACGGTAACTAAATTACTATAGGAATAAGAGTTATTCTAAAGTTAGTATTTAGTCAAGAATGTCTTGCTTCAGTGAATGAGTATTTGACTGCCCTTCAGTAGCATCTATTCTGACTCACTAAAGTGTCATTGCAAATAAATAATGAAATTCAGGTACATTATTACTTTCTGCTAAAATTTGATTGGATATAAATGCAATTTACTTATTAGAATTTGTTTATGTTTTTAGCATGTCGAATTCTTCTAAATTACTCACTTTCGATAAGGTTAACAATTGTAATTTTTCAACATTGAACATAAATGCAATACTAGTAGATGATAATTTAAAATTTATTTTAACAGAGGAATGTCCTCCATCTCCCAGCTCATCTACAAACCAAAAAGTTTGGAATGCATATGACAGATGGATTAAGGCAAATGAAAAGGCTTGAATCCATATCTTAGCAAATATATTTGATATACTAGCTAAGAAATTCAAAATTATGGTTTTTGCTAAAGAAATCATGGATTCGTTACACACATTATTTGGACAATTGGTTAGCAACGATATTTTTGAAAATGTTTATAACCACGATATAAACGATAAAACCTCTGTTAATGAACTAGTTCCTGGAGGCAGCTTACAAAAGGCGAAACAACCTTTAAGGTAGGGACTGCTGAGGTTGTCTTAGCAAAAGCAGTGGGAGATATGAAGTTATTTATTGAAGATAGATTCGTTTTACTTGAAAATATTTATTACATTCCTTTCCATGAAGAGAAATTTAATATCCATATCATGTTTGCTAGAACAAAATTACAAAGTCTCTTGTGAAGATAATAAAGTGTTTATTGTTTCAAAACATATTAAAATATGTTCTGCAAAACTGAAAAATAACTTATATATGTTAAAACCAACTGAGGTAAAAGTTGTTCTGAGTATAGAGATGTTTAAAATAGCTGAAATTCAGAATAAGAAACGAAAAATTTATTCTAATGCTTATCTTTGGCACTGGAGATTTAGCCACATCAATCTTAATAGGATTAAGAGATTGGTTAAGAGTGGACTCCTAAATCAGTTAGAAGACAACTCTTTACCATCATGTGAATCCTGTCTTGAGGGTAAATGACCAAAAGATCTTTTATGGAAAAAGGTTTTAGAGCCAAAGAACCCTTGGATTTCATACATTCAAACCTTTGTGGACCAATGAATGTTAAATCCCGATGAGGGTATGAATATTTCATCAGTTTTATCGTTGATTATTCTAGATATGACTACATTTACCTAATGCATCATAAGTTCGAAACCCTTGAACTATAAGGCAGAGATTGAGAACCAATTAGGTAAAAAGATTAAAACATTTCGATCAGATCGAGGTGACGAGTATATGGACTTAAAATTCCATGACTATTTGATAGAACATTGAATTCAATCTCAACTCACAACACTCGGTACACCTCAACAAAATGGGATAGCGGAAAGGAGAAATAGAATCCTGTTGAACATGGTTCATTCGATGAAGAGTTATGCTTAGTTGCCTAACTCTTTTGGGGGACACATAGTAGAGGCTATTATGTATATTTTGAACATGGTTCCCTTAAAAAGTGTTTTAGAAACACTTTACGAGTTATGGAAAAGATGTAAAGATAGTTTACGTCACTTCAGGATTTGAGGATGTCTAGCACGTCTCGGTACAAAACCCAAAGAAATTGGAATGTCGTTCAAAAGTATGCCTATTTATAGGCTACCGCAAAGAGACAAAAGATGGTCTATTCTATGATACTTGATGCTTAATTTTATGAAGTGAAAATGTGGATGATATGCGTTAATGAAATTACGTTGTGCACTCAAGTTTCCTCAGCGGAATCCAAGTATAAATTCCACTGAGTTTTCTGGTAAGTCCAGGGTTGAACACAGGGACTTGTGAAAACAGGTTCCGTTGGTAATTTTTATGAAAACTTTGCGGTAACCAAATAAATAAATTGTTAGTTTGTTGTTGATTACGTTAATGAGAAAATAAACAAAATGTGACGGATTTTAGAAAAGTCAGTTGTGTGATAGATGCACTGAGTATGTGATGAACGGGTTGAGAAGATCTTTAGCTAGCATGTAAACCCCCGAACTTAGGTTCCCTAGATAAGCATGTTTAGCCAAAGGAATGTTATATTACATATTTATTAAATAGAAATTCATGTTGTTTATAGGGATTATGAAGGAAGGGAAGAAAAAAAAATATATCAAATGAAGAAACTCAATCATTAGTCTGCTGGAGGCACTAAGTGTGGAGTGACGTGGCAATTAATTCTTTGAACTCAGGAAGTGGCAGAAAGATTAAAAAGGGAAGTGAAATTTCAAAAGCATGGTTTTGGCAATTGACAAGAGCAAATTTAGCGAATTCAGTGCCATTTGAAAGCTGGGAGAATCTAGTTTTCAAAGTTATCCTGCTGGAGAAAAATTACAAGAGGAGAAGAACAAAAGTGGAGAATTTGCAGAAGAGGTAGAACCACGGATTAATCAGGGCTTGAGGTGAAGTTTGGAAGTTCTAGGAAAAACTATAAAGAATTCTGGGCTAAAATTTTAAGGTAAGGAAGCCAACTAAAATCTAAACAAGTTTGTAGAAGGAAGTTTCTTGAAAAGAGCTCTATATTTTGAGTTATGAATTTTTGAAGTTATAACAGGAAATTAGTGCATAAGCAGGCAGCTGCTTGTGAGGAACAAGCAAGCAGTTCATCAGGGAGAATTATAGCGAGATTTGGGCATGAGGATCTCATTTATAAAGGAAATCTCATTGATTTTTTAAGGAGGATCTCGCTCTAAGGGGAAATCTCGCTAGGAATTGAGGTGAGATCGCTAAGAATTTCACAGGAAAAGTTTGATCTCGCTCTAAAGGATCTCGCTGGTATCGCTCTAGAGGATCTCGCTAGCATCGCTCAGGGGATCTCGCCAGTAAAGTTGTCTGTATTGATGGAAGTTCCTTTAATAAATGAACTATTTGAGATAATTTACTAGGAACTCTAAGTAGTTTAATCGGGAATTATATCTTTTCAGGCCAAGAAGAGCTAGGGGAATTGTATAAACCAATAAGAGCCTGACGAACAGTGAGTGACTCAGTAAACTTAAGGTTTCCAATACTCATGCATATATGATCAAGTAAAGCACAGTGACATTAATGATGTATTTAAATTTCCTCAAGCAACAAATGGTTGGAGAATAACTTAATGCATGTTTCCCGGCTTGTATGTGTGTAACACAGGCCAAGGTATGTTGTGTAACCATTATAAAAGCTGTGTTTCTGATTTTGATGTATGGTTCCTAGAGGAAGGCTATGAGAGAATGATTTTTTGTGTAAATGAGTGGCAATGGAACAACTCTTGTGTAAATACTAGGCAATAGAACTTAATTTGGTGTTACAAAATACACATTTGATACCGAAGGACATTGAGAAGGTATCTAACCAATTAGGTACCGAAGGACATTTGAGAAGGTACTGGCCAATTTGTTACCAAAGGACATTTGAGAAGGTATCTAGCCAATTTGATTCCGAATGACATATGAGAAGGTATCATAGTAGCTCAATACTGAAGGACAAATTTGAGAAGGTATCTGAGCGGAAGTACCTAAAATATGATGGTACTTAGTGTGGCCACGTGCACATAGGCAGTTATGAATGAGAAATCGAAGTATGGATTTCTTGGTCGGTAATAAATGTTTGGGAGCTAGAGCGTTTAGGCTCGTTCTCAACTAGGGAATAATAATGTTTAATGATGTCTGAGAATGGTTTACAGCTACATATAGAGACAAATGCTTGAGTTTATGCATTGGTATATTTACATGTTTATACTGAGCTTTTAGCTCACAGAATTTTTGTGTTTTCTCTTTTTAGGTAGCAGTCAGTTTCCTCAAGGTTGATCCTGCTGCTGCTTCCCACCGAAAGACTCGGCTTATTAAAAGACTTAGGTTGATGATCTGTTTATGTACACATGTTTTGTGAGGGACTAGGGTTTCTATAGAAATGTTTAGGCCACCTGTGAATATTTTTCTATAAAAGTGATGTCTTGGCTATATGCTTGTAATTTTGTAATCTTCATAAGAACTTAAGGGGGAGGTTAGCTGTTTGCGTATATTACTAATAAAATGAATAAGTTGATAACTAGATTAAAAGGCTTGGGTGGTGAGTGCTGGCAGTAGGGCTAGTAGCTACCACGGTCATATCCTCTTCCAGAATAAAAGGGTAATCTGGGAGGGGGTGTGACAAGTTACTTGGGAATACGTCAGACTATGTGATCATGCTACCACCATGCACAACAAGTCATTTTCCAATGCAATTGCGATGCTCCTAAGTCTAGGATGCATGTGTTGAATGCAAAAGTGTCCATAAAGCTTATCCCTAAGTCTCTACTCTTGTCCTATGCGATGATGCAAGATGCATAAAAGGAAGGTGACCGCATACAATCATATCCAATCTCTAGGATGCATACGATGCGTTGATAACAAATAGTGCTCGTTCCTAAGCTCCTATCTCTTGATTATGCGTTCTAATCTAACTTTCCCAAACCTAGATTCTAACATAACCTTCCCAAGTCTAGATCCTGTCCTTAGACTACCCTCCCGAGTATCTCTAATGGACGAATGAAGCATACATAATACAAGATAATCGCATAGCATGAAGGTTCCTTAGTTGTCTAGCTAAATACTTCTCAACCCATTCAACTAGTTTAGCTACTCATGCGTAAATAACAAAGAGTGAACAGATATAGAGAAATAGATTCCATTTCGATAAATGAGTGGAGTACAAAATGACAATGGAAGTTAAAGGTAGAGAGCCTGGTAGCAATTCCTTGCTAACCGAGGCTTTTACATTGTAATCTCTATTCGGTTCTAAAGATGTTCCCGCTTCTACAGGCGTCAACCCTCTCTCTGTCCTTGAAGCTTCCGGCGCTTTCCCAAGCTTACCGAAACGATCTATCGGCACAACCTTCTCTCTCGCGTCTGCCTTAAAACGAAAGAAAACTATAAATAAGGGCGTGCGAACTTGTGGAACAAAAAATAGTGAACTGGTGAACCCTTTTTCTGAAGGATGCCTTTGGTATTTATAGAACATCCAAGGTTAACGGCGGTTTTTCTCTCATGATTGTATAGATGGGACGACTTTAATTCCTGATTGATGCGCCGAATATTTGTCAACCAAAAGCTGAATGTACTTGTGATCGTTATCGGCTGTCAACTTAATTCGGATTCGACTGTCATCAGGTTTCTGTCTCATCAGAAAAGTAACTCCATTCCCAACGGTCCAAAGATTAAAATCTTTGGAATATGTTTTGAGCGGATGAATATGAAATTGCTTTTTCTTTTTTTATGGGAGAAGTTGATCGTTAAAATGATAATTGATACATCACGAATGAAAATAGAACCAGCAATCATTATGATTTGCGATTAATTAGCCTTTCACCCAGATGTGCCCACCATGCTGCCCTGACCAAGTTACGGCGATCCTTCTCAAGTGAATGTTTGCGAACGCGGTGAAGTTGCACTCGACCAATGATTTCCTATGATTGCAATTCTTGCATTGCGTCAACATATATTCTGCATAAAAACACTAAAATCAACTGTTTCTATGCGATAAATGCATGCGACCGCAATACTATGAAATTGATGCTTGATGGATGCAATTTAACATGTTTTATCAACGCAATCCAACATTATTTAAGAACTTAGCACAATGATAACGTGTATTTCTGCCTGTTATCACACCCCTAAATTTAAACAATGCTTGTACTCAAGCATAAGCTAAAGATTCTTTTAGCAAGTCAACCACAATATTCTTTTCCTAGATTTCTCAAGGATGCTTCGTTCAAATCCTATATACCAAAATTTCCTTAAGTCTTGTTCAAGTCTTCTCTCAAAATATTTCTAAGACCTAGGGGCCGCAAGCTTAACTTTCAAAAAGACTTTACTAACTTCCGGAACATCGCATGATTTATTTCAAAAAGAAAATTCTTCCACCGGGGTGTCAAATGATTTGATCCTTGCATATTTCTTGTCATTATTATTTTTTTCTGACCTTGCGCTGATCCAAGTGTCTTGTCTTCATTTTGGCTTGCCCCCACGGGTGTCATGCGGGCATCCAACTACGAACAATGCGCTCTTTTTCAGACTAAACTCATACCTACTTGGCAGCGGAGTTACAGTCATTTATTTATGCATTGATCCTGGTGACTTACTTTCATTTTGGCTTGCCCCCACATGTGTCATACGGACATCCAACTACGGGTAAGTGCCTTTCACAACTTAACTCTTATCAACATAGGTTTTCCATTGCGTTGACAGTAGAGTCGTTAATTCTCAATTTTTTTTTCTTTTCAAAATAACAAGGTCGAAAATAAATACCTCACCCCCAAATTTAAAATGTGGCAATATCCTCCTTGCCAAAAGATTGAAATGAGTCATGCGATGTTCTTAGAATACGTTGTAAAGAGAGTTTGAAAGAAAGCTAGCAAACCCCTAACTTCTAGAAATTTTATGAGGTAACTATCTTAAGACCAAGTTGTCTCTAGTATATACGAAAGAAATAGAAGCATATTTTTCATCATTGAAATCATACTTGGCAAAGAAATAACATGCGGTAACCTACTAAAGTTATCTACGTCAAATGATTGCGGTAATCAAAGAGGGTGCGATGATAAGATTTTTAAAACTAAAATGCGATGTGATAGCTCAAAATTTGAAATGAAGATAAGGAAGAATACATCCCTAAATTTGCGCTGTCACCCTCATTTGTGTATTGATGCATTCATCATTGCGGCGATTTCTCTCCTTTGGATTGCGGTGATAGAGTGAGATAATTTGCTGCTTCATGTAACATCTTCGCAATCCTGTGCCTTAATCGTTGTAAACAAACAAAGAGAGGGTCAAATGATTTTAAACAAAACAAAAAGTTTTTTTTTTTTTTAGATATAGCAATAAGTAAAATGAAAATAGATAAATGATGATAGAAGTGACGAAGGAATGAGAGTTCAAAAATCAAACAAAGGGTATTCTGGGTTTCTTAGCTTCACGGAGGCCTTTTCTGGCTGGAAATCACCTCCGCAATATGCCTTAACTCGCTGTCCATTAACCTTAAATATCCGGCTTCCATCCTTAGTGCTCAGCTCCACTGCACCATGTTGGAATATTTCTCTAATGATGAAGGGTCCAGACCAACGTGATTTTAGTTTTCCCGGGAAGAGCCGTAGACGTAAGTTGAAGAGTAAGACCTTTTGCCCGACTTGGAGGTTTTTACCGCATATGCGTTTGTCATGCCAATGCTTGGTACGCTCTTTATAAATCTTTGCATTTTCATATGTGTTGATCCTCCATTCTTCTAGCTCGACCAGTTGTGTTTTTCGCGCTTCTCCTGCCTTCTTCAAATCAAAGTTCAGCTTCTTTATCGCCTACAATGCCTTATGTTCCAGCTCCAAAGGCAAATGACACGTCTTACCAAATACCAACGTATATGGGGACATACCTATTGGTGTTTTAAATGCAGTCTGATATGCCCATAACATCAAGCTTTGTTGCCCAATCTGTTCGTGAAGGCCTTACTACCTTCTCAAGTATCAGCTTAATTTCTCGATTGGACACCCCGTCCTGACCATTTGTCTGCGGATGGTATGCGGTGGCCACTTTGTGGAGAATGATGTATTTGCGTAGCAACTCCTTAATATTACAGTTAACAAAGTGGGATCTTTCATCACTTATTTCCACAAAATGTTACCTGTGCGTTGGCACCGATCACATTTCATTATGTAGTCAGCCGCATCCTTGAACAATGTAGGCTAAAAGAATCCACTCTATAAGACTTTGGCTGCAGTGCGCTACCCTCCAAAGTGTCCACCATATGGTGAGTCGTGACATTGCGATAATATGCGTTGTTGAGCAGCATTTGGTACGCATAATTGAAAAATCTGGTCTGCACCTCTTTTATACAGATTCAGCTCATCCCAATAATAATGTATGCATTCATTTTTGAGCTTCTTCTATTGGTGGTAGGTGTAATATTCGGGAAATTTCTTGCAAACCAAATAATTGACTATGTCTGCATACCAGGGCAATTCTTCTATATGGAACAACTGCTCATCTGGGAATATGACACTCACTTTAGACTCATTGCGATCAACCTCAGGATTTTCCAGTCTAGACAAGTGATCAGCAACTTGATTCTCTGTCCCCTTCCGGTCAATTATTTCTATATCAAATTCTTGAAGGAGGAGAACCCATCTGATCAACCTCGACTTTGCGTCCTTCTTTGTCATTAAGTACTTTATTGCCGAATGATCAGTATGGATGAGTACCCTTGTTCCCAACAGATATGCCCGAAATTTCTCCAACGCAAAAATTACCGCCAGAGGCTCTTTCTCCGTGGTGGTATAATTAGTTTGAGCAGGATTTAATGTTTTACTCGCATATGCGATAGAATGCAAGATTGTTTTTCTTTTTTGCGCTAAAGCTGCTCCCATCGCATACCCACTTGCGTCGCACATGATTTCAAAAGAAAGTGATCCCCCAGGGTTGCGTGGAAGTTCAGTTGAACTTGGCAGAGGCCCTTACGGTCTACTCTTCAGCTCACTCGCAATCTGGCCCATTTGTAATTCTAGATTGCGGATGGACGTAGCCTGACTTTGAAGCACAATTTTGGTTTTCTCTATGTATTGCTTCGGTAGGCTTTCCAAGGAAGAAGATTGTGGTGGTTGTGAGCTACTTGCTTGATTGCTCGTTTGACCATCTTTGCGTGGGAAGAATCCTGGTGGCCCTTCTTTTTACGCCACGAGTTAGAAATTCTGTTGCTGATTCTTCCAGACAAAATTAGGTGGTTTCTCCACTCCGGGTTGTAAGCATTCGAAAAGGGGTTATTCTTTACAAAGTAAACAGATTGTGGATTTTGCGGGTAATCTTCCATCGCATGCCCATCACCGCAAGTCGCACACCTTGCGGTGTTTTGACTGATTGCGTTGATTTACCCATTTTGCGGTGTTGGGCTACTGATTGCAATTCCTTATATTAAGTTCATCATTGCGGTCATCTAGTTTTGTAGTGAAGCAATAACACCATTACTTGCGTCATTGTCTTTGAGTCTCAATCTTTAATCACTCTCTCTCAAATCTTCATGGTTCTTAGAGATGCGATCCAAGATATTCTTCGCCTTGTCATACGTTTTATCAATCAGACCACCAGCGGCTGCCGCATTGGCAGCGGTCTGCGAAGCGGGATTCAAACCATGATAAAAAATTTCCATCTGGAGGCAGTCTGGCAACCCATTGTGTGGACAATCCCTGACCAATCTCTTAAACTTCACCCAGGTATCGCTGAACGATTCGTCCATGTCTTGTTCAAAATTTGTAACTAGTTTCCGTCGTCTGGTATTCTCAGTAGGTGGAAAGTATTTCTTCATGAACTTCTCCACGACTTATTCCCAAGAAGTGATCTCTCCTCGTTCGAGAGAATATGCCCATTTTCTAGCCTGATCACAGAGAGAAAATGGAAACAAAGTTAGTCGAACTTCTTCGGCAGAGATGTTCGAGAACACAAAAGTATTGCAGATTTCAATAAAGCTTTAGAGGTGAGCGTGCAGGTCTTCGCCACGCCTTCCTTCGAACTGTCCTACAGTCTAGATCATCTGCAGCATCACCGACTTCATTTCGAATTTGCTTCCGTCAAGGGCAGGCCTCATGATTCCCGGAGAGAAATCGTAGAGGTTTGGCGATGCATAATCCCTGATGGGTCTATTGCGATCGTTTGCCAACAGGATTGGATTCGCCATGACATTATTATCATTTGGTGCTTTGTTTCCAGGCTACTCCCCCATCTCTTCTTTATCTTATTGTGGTTGTTATTGGCGGTCTCTCAACCTTCTTCTAAATGTCCTCTCAATCTCCGGGTCGTAATTCGCCAGAGATTGAGAGTCTGCAAAGAAATAAAAAAAATTACTGTTAGTACTCAGGAAGAAAAAGTATTTGTATCGACAAATGCAACATTCTTAGAGGAAGTTCACATAAAGAATCATCAACCTGACAGTAAGCTAGTATTAAATGAAATGTCCACAAAGGCTACAGACAAGTCAACAAAGGTTGTTGACTAAGCTGATCCTTCAACAATAGTTGATGATAAAACTGGTACTTTACATCCTTTTCAAGAGATGAGAGTGCCTCGATGTAGTGGGAGGGTTGTTTAACAACTTGACCGTTACATGGGTTTGACAAAAACTTAGGTCGTCATACCTGATGATGGCTTAGAGGATTCATTGAATTTTAAACAGGCAATGAAAGATGTGAACAAAGACCAATGGATAAAAGCCATGGACCTCGAAATGAAGTCTATGTACTTCAATTCAGTCTAAGAACTTGTAGATCAACCAGAAGGGGTAAAACCTATTGGTTGCAAATGGATTTACAAGAGAACATAAGACCAAGCTAGTAAGGTACAAATCTACAAAGCTAGACTCGTGGCAAAAGGGTTTACCCAAAGAGAGGGGGTGGACCATAAAGAAACCTTTTATCTAGTTTTCATGATCAAGTCTATTAGAATACTCTTATCCATTGTCACTTTTTATGATTATGAAATATGGAAAATGGATGTCAAGACAACCTTTCTGAATGGCTATCTTGAAGAGAGTATCTATATGTCTCAACCAGAGGGGTTTATAAAGCAAAGTCAAGAGCAAAAGGTTTACATGCTTAAAAGATCCATTTATGGGTTGAAACAAGCATCTTGATCCTGGACAATGCAATCAAATCTTATGGCTTTGAACAGAACGTTGGTGAACCTTGTGTTTATAAGAAGATTGTCAACAAGACCGTAGCTTTTCTGGTTTTATTTGATGATATTCTACTCATTGAAAATAAAGTAGAATTCCTAGCTGGAGTTAAGAGATGGCTAACTTCGCAATTCCACATGAAGGATTTGGGAGATGCACGATATATTCTTGAAATCTAAATAGTCCATAATCGCAAGAACAGAACACTAGCGTTATCTCAAGCATCTTATGTAGACAATATGTTGTCTAGATATAAAATGCAAAATTCCAAGAGAGGTATGTTATCTTTCAGGCATGAAATTCATTTGTCTAAAGAAAAATGTCCTAAGACACCTCAACAGATTGAGGTTATGGAACGAATTCCCTATGCATCAGTAGTTGGAAGTTTGATGTATGTCATATTGTATACATACCTTGACATATACTATGCAGTTGGAATAGTCAGTAGATATCGGTCCAATCCTAGATATGATCATTACACTGCCGTTAAGAACATCCTCAAGTATCTTTGGAGAACGAGGGACTATATGCTCATGTATGATGCTAAAGATCTGATCCTTATAGGATACACTGATTTTGATTTTCAAATCGATGTGGATTCTAGGAAATTGAATTTGGGATCAGTATTCACTCTAAATGAAGGAGCTATAGTATAGAGAAGTATAAAGCAAAGTTGTATTGCTGACTCTACCATGGAAGCGGAGTATGTAGCTGCATGTGAAGTAGCCAATGAGGCAGTATGGCTTAGAAAGTTCTTGATCAACTTGAAAGTGGTTCCAAATATGCATCTGTCAATCACCCTCTATTGTGATAACAGTGGACCAGTTGCAAATTCCAAAGAAACAAGAAGCTATAAGCGTGGAAAGCACATCGAATGCAAGTATCATTTCATCAGGGAGATAGTACACCAAGGAGACGTGATCGTCACAAAGATACCTCAAAAGACAATTTAGCTGATCGTTTTACAAAGGCCTTATCGGCTAAAGTGTTTGAAGGTCACTTAGTGGGACTAGGACTATGAGATAGATAAATCTAGGGCAAGTGCAATAATTCATGGATATCTGATACCATAGTTTATTGTATTTATTCTCTTGTACTCAACATTGTATATATTTATATATATGTAAACTCATTGAAATCTTAGTTCAAGTGGGAGTTTGTTGGGTTGTATGTCCTAAAACTTATAGTTTGTAAAATTAAACATATTCTATTTGCAATAAAGAAGTTATGGAGGTTTATTCAATAAAATTGTTATTGAATATGTAAATTGCACTTGTAAAAACTAAATTCAATAAACTAAGATCCATGGCTATTACATGAGTACTTAGATTTTATGTGGAGACATAAGAGTAGATCAAGTTCAAGTAGATAGCCAAAACGGTCTATAATATATGGAAAGGTTGGGTATCTTATTCTGGAAACACTATCGGATGCGGTCCACTTTATATTTAGTACAAATAATGTGATCATGGATCGTTCATATGGAGACATGCGAGTGGGGCATCCTACGCAAAGAGTTTGTATAAAGACTAGACCAAGAACTAAGTCACTCTTACTTTATAACGTCATTTACTGTTTAAGACTGACTATTTTAAAAGGATGACTTAGGTAACTTAACCTTAATCCTGAACTAACTATGAACTCCTATTTATTCGGGATTATCCTTAGATTTGCATATTTCAGGGATAAGATCGGGTAGATAGCTGAGGACAAGCCTAATTTGGTCCTTTTTTGCTTATTCTGAGTATAAATCACTTCTCGATCATAAATTCTAGAAATCACTAGCAAACACGTCAAATATGATTAAAAAAAAACATATTAAAAACAATCTTAAATCTAAGGCAAATAACGCATATTTTGTGTGTGTTTCACGTAGCTATGCTAGGCCTTCTGTGTCGCGACGTTGTGTATTACGCTCAAGCACAAAAGGCCCAGCGTAGCTACGCTAGGCGACATTCCAACATAGAATGCTTTTCTCTACTTTTTTTCTTCGTCTGATTTGCTCCGTTCTTAATGTACTTCCTCGGTAATGCTTGCCAAACTTCAAGACACTAACTTATAGACTCAATAACATAAATTAAATAACTAAAACAAGGGCCCTTACAATTTTGATCTCATCAAAACAGTAAACTAAGGTGCCAAAATCCAAAATTATCTATTTCACAAAAATCCACATACATTATGCAGAATTCACCTACATTTTCTCTAATTTTCATTTCAAATTTAAAAAACAAAGGCACGATATGGCTCTAAGACCAACTGAAGGAATTGAATTCCTTAGCGGAAGCGTGTGAATGCATTTCCAGTGTTAAACAATTTTGAAAAACACCAAATTTAGAGAAATAAAAAGATGGTAACAGAATAAACAATAATTATATGGCAAACTACAAAAAGGAGAAGGGATAAAACAGAACTTATCCTTGAAGACTACTCTTCACGTAACTCATTCCCTCCTCTGGGATAGCCCGAACAATATCTCTTCTGAAATCAACGTACTGCAAGAACTTCCCACGAACACCACTGGTCACGAACAGGGGATGCCATCAAAAGGATTTCTTGCTATTTTCAGGAAAAGAATACAAATTGTGTGGTTTAGAAGGGGAAGAGAATTTTTGTAGAGATTTTCCCAAAGATGGTTTCTTAGAGAGAGTTTGTGTTCTATCAACACACTGTCAATCCTCTGTAACCCTTGTAGAATGTGTATTTCTTGAGATTCCACTGTGAGAGTGATAATCATGGAGGGAAAGTTATAATTTTCCTCCCCTTAACGCATAATTTGGGAGTTATTATTTTTATTTAATTTAATAAATATATATTGAATTTCATTTAATATATATAACTAAATTAATAATAATTAAATATCATATATTTAATTTCATTTGAATCATATTCGAACCACATCCTCTCATAGAACTTATAATTTTAATATGAGTCTCATTCATATTAATTTTAGCCTATAATAGTTATATGAATTACATTCATATGATTAATATGAGAATCTTATTCAAATATATTACTCATATATTATATAGTATTAATTATAAATCACATTCATAATTAACTATATATTATAATGCATCAATATACATTATATTAATTTGAATCACATTCAAATATTTATCTCTCTTATTAATAATAAATCATTTTTATAATAAATTATAATATATAGATATACATTATATTTATTTGAATCTTATTCAAATCTTTATATCTCTTGTACTAGTANAACTATTCAAACAAGTTGTTATTTGTTAACCCTATATGAGCATGCATCTTATCTTTGTTATGGATTTTAAATGTCTAAATCATTTTTATAATAAATTATAATATATAGATATACATTATATTTATTTGAATCTTATTCAAATCTTTATATCTCTTGTACTAGTATTAATTATAAATCATATTTATAATTAACTATGTATTATATAATGTATCAATAATACAACGTAGGATACATACCCTAATGGAGGAGACAGTAGGATACGTTGACTGGCATTCTTCTCCCACTTACTATGAACACTTTCCCTATTCACTTTGATATTGATCCATGCAAACACTTTCCGAAGGGAGGCCGCACCCAGGGTGACACGAAGCCGAGTATGGATCTCACTATGTGAACTTTTAGGAAAATGAGAGCAAAAAACTGATATATCCTATATACCATCTTTCTCCCACTAAAGTGTTCTACATTTTAGGATTTTATTATACTTAGTTAACTTCTGATTAATGAATCTATCTAAGTCTATGTCTATTATAACTCTTATAATAAGGTCTTTAATTTAATGTTCTAGGTGAATTAAACCATTTAATTAACCAAGTGACATTGCATACTAACAAGACTAAGGTTAATTCAACTCAAGTTCTGAGTCAATTCCTAGGTAGGAGGTGTTCCTTAAACCGTCATCTAAAGAACCCCCAACCTAGACAGAAAATCACCGATAGAGTTCCCTTATAACCTAAAGTCTTGTTTGTCCTATTAGTCATATTTTAAACTTATTAAAACAAATAGGACTTAATTCTAATCTTATTAGAATTAATGTGGTCTAAGGTCTAAATTAATTTTAAACATTTTAAAATTAATTCAAATTCCTTAAGATCCTAAGTCTGCATGCAACTTTTTATTATAGATTGACGATTACTAAATTTTTAACTCTTACAAAATTAGTTATTAGCCCAATAATCATGATTTCTATGGTTTAATTGATCAACAATCAAATTTTAATTAACATGAAAACTATATTACATGCATTTCATGACTTTAATATAACAATTATATCAAACTATGGATGTGTCATGTTCAATGCAAATTAATTTTTAACTTCATTAATATAACACTTATATTAAACAACTCATGAAAATGTGTGCACAAAACATAAATAAATATAACTTTTTATATTTACCTAAGTAATGTCATGCATCTTGCTTTTCCAATTTCATATATTTAACATATCAAAATATATTAAATAACTCATGAAATTATATACATATCACGAATTAATACCATACATTATAACACTTATAATATATTGAAATGCATGAACATGCTTAACCTATGGTGGGATTTATCTAAATGACATTTATAAAACATTTAAATAGAAAATGAATCGGTAATTTGGCCCCTAGGATAAAATAAAGAAATAAAATACAATAGTTATGCAAATTTTATCCTAAAACTGCTTCTACCGCTTCAGAATCGAACCAGACCAACTCGAACAGATCCGAACCGCTTCAAACCGGATCCCAAAACCACGAACCGAGCTAACCCAATATAAAACCAGACTAAACTACTTTGTACCAACCGAACCAGATTGAACCACCCTAAATCGCAGCTGAACCGCGTGCAATGCAACCCTAGCATCATATGTGTTGTAGTGTTGCAACGCCAAGAGCAGCGTTGCAACACTGCGATGCCATATGCCAATTTTGGATAGTTCGTCGATTATTCTTCTATTTTTGGCCAAAATTGGTCTTGATCCTCATCGTTTACAACCCTAATTCTAAACACAGACTTACAGAAGACTCGAATTACATGATAAAATGCCTAAAAATGTAGGGGCCTTTACAATTTGATTGAATCAAAACATGAAATTCTATGGCCATAAATTGCCGTAAACATTCATTCGCAAAAGCCACATACATAATGCAATTCATCCCATCAAAACCCAGTGAAAATTTCAAAATGTAAATTAATTCTAAAAGATGGCTCTAATACCAATTGTAGGGATAAAAGTCTTAGCAACAGAAAATATCAGGACTTTTTCTCAAAAATAATTTAGAAATCATGAAATACTAATACGTCGGGAAACAGACAGAAAATCACAGAGATAAAAAAAACTCAGCCTACTGTAAAATTAATCTACGTTAAGCATGTTTTTTTTGTATATAAAAAAAAAAACCAATCCTACGGAAAAAGGGAAAGAACCTTGCTCTCGTTTGAAGACTCGAATGAAATCCTTGGTTCTTCTTTGGGATTTCTTGAACACCATCAAATCGGTAATCTTCCTGTCCTTTGAAAATTGAGATATTGGTTTGTGGGAACCAAATCAATAATAGAGAGAAGGAAAGGAGAATTTTTTAGAGATTAATCTTTCCACAAAGCGTTTCTGTATCTTATCAAAATCTACATAACTTTTGCAGGTCTTTTATCAAAGGAGAGAGAGAGATGAAACGTGGGAGCTATCCCACGTTTTAGATAACTCCCCTTATGTGGGAGTTATTTGATTTAATTAAACATCAAATAACTTAAATTTAATTAATTAATTTAACAATTAATTAAATTATTTAATTAATGATTTCATTTAAATCATATTTAAATGAAACATCCCTCAAATAACCTATAGTTTTAACTCAATTAATAAAATAAAATAATTATTTAATTCTCCAATTAAATAATTATCAAATTAAATATCAAATATTTAATTTAACCTACATTTGAATCATATTCAATTATATTTCTCTCATAACCTATAGTTTTAATGTGCTTCTAATACGCAATAATTTTAGCCTGTAGTTTTAATATGAATCCAATTCATATTAAATTAATATTTGAACTCCTTCAAATATTAATTCTCCCATAAATTAATTTTGGATACCATAAATTAATTTTGAATCATATCCAAAATTAAATTTATATTATAAAAGTTTAATTAAAATATAAACTTTATATTATAGTGTATCATCATAGATTATATTATTTCCATAAGTGAATTTGAACATTTCAAACTCAATTCAAGACATAATTACCTCAATTCCCTTTACGAGCTAGGAAGGAGACCTCATGGACCTACAAATTAGAAGCTCTAACAATATGAGATTAATTGGTTAAACTCATTAACCATATTAATCAATATTCATTAATTGCGGGTACACTCCACTAAATACCAATAGCTGCACTCTTCTCACTGCAGATATATTTTTGTGTCCATGGATATAGACCAATAACAGCAAGTTAGTCCTTCAAAAGTGTTCGTAACATTAGCTGGGTCAAATTATCATTTTACCCCTAGGTTACCTCCATATCCTTAAGTACCAGTGCCCATCTAATGAACAATGTGTTTATAGTCCAACCATTAAATAGAAACCTCTCTCGGGCCCATGAGAGGGTAAGACTCTTTGTTCAAGTCTCAAAGACATCACTTAAGGGAATACTTATCTACTTACCTTAAAGTCGGGAATGAGTAAAATCTTTCTTATATCATTATGTTTCCAGCTCTTAACTTAGTTTTTCCCCAATATGGTAGGCCTATTGAGTCAGCGAACTGGTCACTCTCACCCATATAAATCAAAGGACAATCCCTCGTGAATAGGAATTCATAATAGACTCAGGATTAAGACTAAGTTGTCTAGGTCATCCTATTGAAATAGAAACCTAACTAGTCAACAGAGTTATATCTAGTGGTTACTATTTCGCGATCTGGTCTTATACAAACTCATTGCATAGGATATCTCCACTCGCATTTCACCTGCACGAACGTGTTGCATCATTGCGTTTGTATCAAATACTAAGTAAGTCGTATGCATAGTGTCACCAAGATAAGGTACTTAGCCTTATCCTTATACTATAGACCCTTTAGGTTGTATCTTAAACATTGATCCCTATATGTCTCCACATACAGTTCAATACTCATAAGACAACCTAGAATGTTAGTTTATTAGATTTAAGGTTATTAAAACAAAACACATACAACTCAATCAATAACACTTCTTGAAATAATATCAATAACTTTTTGATGATGACAATCAATTATTTACATTTACTATCTATGAGTTTTAGGGCATAAAACTCAACAGTTTGTTCTTCTTTTCAGGGAATTGGTTCCTGATAGTAGCTCAAGATTATTAAGATGACTATGCGTGTTGGAACTGGACAAGTCGTCTTAGCTGAAGCAGTGGAAGGCCTATGATTACTTTTACAGAAATCATGTTTGTTATTAGATAATATGTATATATGCTTCTTGATTTAAAGAGGAACCTGATTTTTGTAAAATGTTCGCTCAAATTCAATGTAAATAAAGTATTTGTTTACAAGAATGGTGCTTTTATTTGTTCAACAAACTTAGAAAGTAATCTTTATGTGCTAAGGTTGTTAACATCTAAGACCCTTCTTAATACTGAAATGTTCAGAAATGCAATAACTCAGAATAAAATACAAAAAGTTTCTCCTAAAGAAATTACCTAACTTTGGCACCTAAGATTAGGTGACATGAATCTCAATAGGATTAAGAGAATGGTTAAGAATGGATTTATGAGCGAGTTATAATAAAATTCTTTACTAGTATGTGAGTCATGCCTTGAAGGCAAAATGACTAAAAGAATTTTATTGGAAAGGTCATAAAGCTAAAGAATCCTTTGGAACTTGTACATTTGAACCTCTATGGTTCTATGAATGTTAAGGCAAAAGAAGGGTTTGAATATTCCATCTATTTTATAGATGATTATTCTTGGTATGGGTATGTTTTCCTAATGAAACACAAGTCTAAAACTCTTGAAAAGTTCAAGGAGTACAAGGCTGAAGTTGAAAATTCATTAGGTTAAACAATTAAGACACTTTGAACTGATAGAGGTGAAGAGTACATGAACTTGAGATTCCAGGACTATTTGATAGAATATAAAATTGCATCCCAACTCTCGGTACCTGGTACACCTCAGCATAATGGTGTATTAGAAAGGAGAAATAAAACCTTATTGGACGTGGTTCAGTTTATGATGAGTTATGCTCATTTACCTGACTCGTTTTCGGATTATGCAGTACAGATTGTAGCTTATATTTTAAATTGTGTTCCATCCAAAAGTTTTTCTGAAACACCTTTGGAATTATGGAATGGTTGTAAAGGTAGTTTATACCATTTCAGAATTTAGGGTTGCCCAACACGTGTTTGAGGCTAATACTAAGAAATTAGAACCTTGTTCAAAACTATGCCTATTTGTAGGTTACCCTAAGGGACAAGAGGTGGTTACTTCTATGATCCGATAGTGTTAAATGAGCTTTCCGATGAAACTACTAAAACTTCAACGAGAGTTGTTGAAGATCCTAGTACATCAACAAGAGTTGTTAATATTGGTTCATCTAGTTATTCACATCCACATCAATAGTTGAGGGAGCCTCGACGTAGTGGAAGGGTTGCGAATGCACTTATTCGTTATATGGATTTAACAGAAACTTTGATCGTCATATTAGATGGCGATGTTGATGATCCATTTTCCTATAAACAGGCAATGGAGAGATGAATGGATCAAAGCTATGGATCTTGAGATGGAGTTTATGTCACACCCCGCACCAGATTACCCTCCTAACCTGGACGGAATAGTGACTGCAGCAGTTACCAACCCTTTTGCTGGCACTTACTACCTATTTTACTTGTTAACTAATACTCAAACCCTAAATACATACATATTAACTCAGAACTTAATACATTTACACTACAGGGTTCCGCAACATTGATTATACATGGATATTACCACCTAGTGAGCCCCATCAAGAATACTAGTCACTAGATAGACACATGTGTACTAGCTAATACAGGTCTTCAATTACGCTTCCCTCAACTTGTTTCTTTGAGTGGCAGAGCAGCAACAGAAAAGTCTTCAACTGACCGCTACCTGGAAAAGAAAACATTTGAAAACGTGAGCTAGAAGCCCAGTGAGTGACTTAGTAAAACATAAATCTCATACTTAGACTGAAAGCTTGAAAACATAATGCTGGAACTTAAAGTATACCAAGCAGACGTGTACTTAAAACCTTTTAAACCAATGTATCTAAAACTCGAATCTTAGTTGAGAATGAACATTCACTGCTCTAATTCCCAACGTCAAGTCGTGGCCAGATGAGACCTCTACTTCAACCTGTTCACATTAAACTATGGCTAGAAGAGATCCCTACGTCGATCTCTTTAAATATACCGATGGCATCTCAAGCAACATCCCTAAGACATAAACGATGATAACAACTTTTATACATCAATAATCATCATTACATCCTGGTTGAGAACGAGCATACACCGCTCTAGCTCCCACCGTCTATTACCAGCCAAAAGACCTATACCTCGACCTCTCATTCAGACCTGCCTACATACACACGGAGTTTGTTACATACCGTCAACACCTTAGGTACATCTATTCAGATACCTTCCCTACCAGAATCCCTACTCATTATGTTTAGAAATACTAACGCATGTACTTTGGCAACTTTAGGTATTTAAAACATAGTATGTCAAACTTCGTTCAACCTTAGCTTTAACCCTAACGCATGCTTCATATTTTGTGAAATAAGTTGGATTAAAACATATTAAACTAGCTTGTAAAACCACTAGCATGCATTAGACATGAAAAACATACTTGGAAAACTCATACATTAGTAAACATCAAGCATTGATAAACATTCACAAGCATTAGAAATTTCAAACTATCCTTCTAGCCTAGAAGAATATATGACTGCATTTATCCTTAGTTGAGAGTGAACTAATAATTCTAACCCTCAACGTCAACCTTAGTCGGAGAGAACTCTTTTGCTTAATCCCTCGACGTCGTATTACCTACGTGCAAGTGGTTATAACTAAGTACCTCCGTACCTTATGTATCTGACTAAGATACCTTCTCATTGTCCTTCAGTATCCTTAGGTACTTCTACTCAGATACCTTCTCAAACATCCTTCAATATCGAGCTGCTAAGATACCTACTCATATATCCTTCGGTATCAATTTGACCGGATACCTTCTCAAAAGTCCTTCGGTATCAAATTGGCCAGGTACTTTCTCAAGTGTCCTTTGGTACCAAATTAGTTAGATACCTTCTCATATGTCCTTCGGTATCAATTTGGCCGGATACCTTCTCAAAAGTCCTTCGGTATCAAATTGGCCAGGTACCTTCTTAAATGTCCTTCGGTACCTCGTTTTATGTAAAACTACTCATAAACATTTAATTGAAAGGATACATTCTCATTGTCCTTCAGTATCTGTCACGTAACTAGTCACAACATTCAGTTGAACACTAAAGACTAGTGCTCAAATCATCATACTAATTCATCCATCATACTAGTTTATCATAAAAATAAAGTTACTTAAACATGCTGAAAGCATTTAGAAAAGATAACATATTCAAATCATATCAATTCCATGGAAAACATGCTTTACATAGCATGAGAGACCATTCCACAGTTACGTTGCTTGGCACTTCATCTATACTTTTGCATGAGAATAACTTTAAAGAAATCATAATTTCTAAATCATTAAAAACATTAATTCATCACATAGTCACTCACAGCTTGTTGGCCTCTTAACAGGTTACATGCTTCTCCTAACTCTTCTTGGCGACTCTGGTGGTGAGATCCCCATGAGCCACACCAGCGAGATCCCCTAAAGCAACACCAGTGAGATCACTATGAGCGACACCAGCGAGATCACCTTGAGTAAGACCAGCGAGATCACCTTGAGCGAGATCTCATTACCAGCGATACCAGTGATACTCAGCCCCCCAATGATACTAGCGATACTTAGCCACCAGCGATACCCACTTACCAGCGATACCTACCCAATTTCTAGCGAGATTCCCCTCTAGAGCGAGATCCTCTTCACAAAATTAACGAGATCTCTTTCATTAGCGAGATCCTCTTCATAAATTCTCGCTATAATCTCCACTGTGAGCTGTTTGCTTGTTCTTCCTAAGCAGCTGTCTGCTTATGCACGGGTTCTCTGTTACAAATTTAAAAATTCATAACTCAAAATCTAGATCTCCTTTGAAGAAACCTCCTTCTACAAACATGTTTAGAATTGAGTTAACTTTCTTACCTTAAACTTTCAACCACAAATTCCTTTTAGTTTGGCCTAGAGCTCCCAATCTTCACCTCGAGCCCTAATTAACCCAAGATTTTGTCCCTTCTGTAATTTCATCACTTTCCATTCTTCTTCTCCTGCCATCTTTCTCCGGCAAGACAACTTTAAAATTAGATTCTCTCAGCTTTCAAATGGCACTGATTTCACTAAATTTGTTTATGTAGATTGTCAAAACCAAACTTTCGAAGTTCCTTTTCCCTTTTAATCTTCCTGCCGCCTCCCAAATTCAAGGTAATTCGCCACGTCAACTCATATCTAATGACTCAGCCCAAGCCAATAGGTGAATTTCATTATTTAATATTTTTTTCTTTTCCTTTCTCCTCGATCTCTATAATTTGCATGGATTTTCACTTATATGATATTTAATATATCATTCATTTGGCGAAACATACTTGTTTAGGAACTTAGATTTCAGGGTTTACACTTAGCTTACACGAGCTTATTTCTTCATGCTTCCACCCTCTATCCTTCCTAAGTCATGACTTCATTTAACTCATTAAGAGACGTCTCATTACTTTCTCTTACTTAAAATAATTAGGGTTCGAGCTTTACAGTTTATGTACTTCAATTCAGTCTCGGATCTTGTAGATCAACCTGATGAGGTTAAACCTACAAGTTGCAAGTGGATCTACAAGAGGAAAAAGGGTACGGATTGTAAGGTACAAATTTGTAAAGCTAGACTGATGGCAAAGGGTTATACACAGGTTGAGGGAGTTGACTATGAGGAAACTTTATCACCTGTTGCCATGTTAAAAGTATATCCAGATACTCTTGTCCCTTACCGCAAAGACTATAAGATTTGGAAAATGGACGTCAAGACTGCCTTTCTGAATGGCAATCTTGAGGAGACCATTTATATGTAACAACCAAAGGGATTCATTTCCCAAGGTCAAGAGTAAAAAGTTTGCAAGCTTAATCGATCCATTTATGAACTACGTGTTTCTCAATCTTGGAGTATAAGATTTGATACTACGATCAAATCTTATGGCTTTGATGAGAATGTTGATGAGTCTTGTGTTTACAAGAAAATCATCAACAAGAGTAACTTTTTCAGTGTTGTACGTGGACGATATCCTACTCATTCGGAATGATGTAGGTCTACTGATTAATGTTAAATAGTGGTTAGCGGCCTAATTCCAAATGAAAGATTTCGGAAAGGCGCAATTTGTTCTAGGGATTCAAATCTTCCAAGATCGTAAGAACAAAACATCGGTATTGACTTAAGCATCGTATATTGATAAGATATTTGTCAAATACTCGATGCAAAATTCCAAGAGAGGTTTATTATCTTCAGGCATGGAATTATCTTGTTTAAGGAGATATGTCCTAAGATACCTCAAGAAGTTGAGAAGATGAGACGGATCCCTATGCATTGGTTGTTGGCAGTTTAATGTATGCAATGTTATGTATTAGACCTAACATTTGCTATGTAGTGAGGATAGTCGGTAGATATCAGTCTAATCCGAGATTAGATCACTAGACATCAGTTAAAATCATCCTCAAGTATTTTCGGAGAACGGGGGACTACATGCTTGTGTATGGGTCTAAGAATTTAATCCTTACAGGATACACTGACTCTAATTTTCAAACTAATAAGTATTTTAGGAAATCCACTTTAAGATCAGCGTTCACTCTTAACGGAGGAGTTATGGTCTAGAGAAGCACAAAACAAGGTTGCATAGCTGACTCTACCATGAAAGCAGAGTATGTAGCGGCTTGTAAAGCTGCCAAGGAGACTATATGACTTAGGAAATTTTATACTAATCTGGAAGTTGTTCCAAACATGTCAAAGTTCATCACCTTTTATTGTGATAATAGTGGTGTCATGGCAAATTTCATGGAGCCTATAAGTCACAAGCAAGGAAAGCACATAAAGCGTAAATGTCATCTCATCCAGGAGATTGTGCATCGAGAGGACGTCGTCATTACGAAGATTGCTTCAGAGTAACATGTTGCTGCTCCATTTACAAAGGCTCTCACAGCTAAAAATTTTTATAGTCACCTGGAGAGTTTGGGTTTATGAGACATGCCACATCTAGTCTAGGGCAAGTGGAAGTATTTATTGAGTGCATAATGTATGCCCTAGTTTATTATTTTTAAGTATCGTACCGGTTTATATGTTATATTTGTACATCCCACTAACTTTAGAACAAGTGGAAGATTGTTGAGGTTGATGTCTTAAATCTCGTGATCTTGTAGTTAGTAAAATAGTATTTGTACAAACATATTATTTAGGATGAAATGCACTTTTAGTCCCTGAAGTTTGAGGTTTGTGTCTATTTAGTTCCTAAAGTTTCAAAATGAACACTTTAGTCCCTGAAGTTCTTGGTTCTCAATGGTCCCTAAATTAATTTGACCGTTAGTTGACTGATGGCAAATTAACATGACATGTCGAGTAAGCAAATTTGAAATGAGGTGGCAATTTTTACTAATTTTTCATTTTTGTCGATATTAGGTGGATTTCCCTTTTTTTTTTTCTTTTTGACTCTCTCCCTCCCTTCCTCGGTCATTAAAATTCCCAATAGAGAGCGTTGAATGGTGAAGCACCAAAACAAATTCCAATGGTTTTTCCTTTACAAAATTATTCTACACCTTCCTCTCTCACGATCCTTGCAATAACTTGGGAATTGTTAAAGGGTATCGGCCACTGAGTTGGGTAGATAGAAAGAAATAGGAAGAAGGAGAAAAAAAAATCAGAAGTTGGGAAAGGGAGACAAGAGGGGGAATTATGTTTTTTATTCTTTCTCCCTATTAATTTCAAAAATTTACCATTGTAAATTTTCTAGGTTGATTAATTTTGAACTACTAATGTTTGAAGTTGAAAACTTATGTCGTCTTTTCACATATTTGAAGAGGAAAATTGCAAGCATTTGGAAATTTTGTTTGTTTAAAATGGGTGTTTGTGATTCTTATTACCATAAACACCTTGAGATTTTTTGTTTTCAACCAATGAATATTAGGCATGAACACCACAAACAACCAAAGACTAATTTTCTATACAGCTCTAAAATGGACATTGCATCTGCACCAAGCACACCTTAGTCCAAAATTGACATAGGCTGCAGAATAAAACATAATATAGAAGAAAAAGAAGTTTGTGAAAAACAATTTAGATGGTTTTTGAATTCATAAAAAAAAGGGAAGAGTTGTTTCAAAGAAAGGGTAAAGCCATGAAAGTGAGAGAGAAACGGAAAAGGAAAGGGAGAAAAGACACTGAAGGGAAAGAGACGGAAACAAAATATAAAATAAAATAAAGAGAAAAATGTTTACCACATTTAAAACTTTGTCAACTTGGCATGTCATCTCATTTTAAATTTGTCAACTCAACATGCCAAGTCATTTTTTTCATTAGTCAATCAACGGAAAAATTAACCAATGGACTATTTAGAAGTATTTTCCAAACCACAGAGACAAAAGTATTCATTTTGAAATTTCAGAGACCAAATAGATATTAACCTCAAATCTCAGGGACCAAAAATGTATTTTGTCCTATTATTTATTTAATAAAATAAGTGTTGTTTTATTTGACATTTAGTTGCATTACCCCAAAACCAGTAAACTAAGATCCAAGGTTACTGAAATATGTATATGGAGACATGCAGGTGGATCATGTTTAAGTAATAACTTGAACGGTCTATAGTTGATGGATAAGGTTGGGTACCTTATCCTGGTGACACTATGGATGTGGTCCACTTTATAGTTGTTACAATTGTTGTAAAGTACTACAAATAATTTGATCCTGATCATTCATATGGAGAGTGGGTGGGGATATCCTATACAAAGAGTTTGTATAAGATCAGACCATAAAATGAATAGTCTCACTTTATAATACCGTTGCTAAAAGAGATTTACATTTCACCAAGATGACCATAGGTGACTTGACTTTAATCTTAAGTTAGTTATGAACTCCTGCCTATGAGGGTGGTCCTTTGATCTGCATGAGTGAGAGTGGCTAGGTTCACGACTCAATATGCCTACCATTTTGATGATTCGTTTGATTGGAGGAGTTGAGAACACAGCTGCAAAGAAGAAATTCACTCATTCTCGATTGTTAGGATAAGTAGATAAATTGCTCCCTTAAAGATTGATTTCTGGTCTTGGACAATGTGGCGCCACACTCACTCCTGGCTCGAGTGGAGTTCAGTTATAGTTAGACTATAACTAATTATTCATTAGAAAGATCAATGGTACTTAAGGAGTTTGATGTAACTATAAGGGTAAAACGATAATTTTGACCTAGTTATACTTACGAGCAATTAGTGAAGGGTCGACGCATTGTTGATTGATTATATTCAATGGACACAGAAACATATCTTTGGTGCGAACAGTGTAGTTGTCGGTCTTTAATGGAGTGACCCGCCGTTAATGAAGGTTGACTAATTTAATTAAAGTGTTTAATTAATTAATCAAGTATCATTTGAGCTTCAATCTATAGGTCCATAAGGTCCTTTTGTTAGCTCAATAAGAATTAAAGAGAATCAAATTAATTTTGGATTAATTTAAAATTTTCAAATTAATTAAAGGGAATCAATTGTATAAGATATAATTAATGTAATGTATATGATACATTATAATATGAAGTTTTCATGAGAGAAATAAATATTTGAATATGATTCAAATATTACTTATATGACTATGATTCATACAAAAACTATATGTTAAAATTAATATGAATATGATTCATATTTTTACTATAGGTTAAATGAGAGAATAATAAACTATGGGTTATATTATATATGATATAATATAAACCATATGTTATATGTTATATGTGATATAACACATAGTTTAATATGATATATATATAAAAGGGGAGTGAGTTATTTTGATAACTCCCATCAACTCCCATTTTCTCTCTTTTACGTGCAACACGGAAAGGTAGGGAGTTCAGTTTTTTATCCATCATCTTCATTATCCATCTTTCTCCCAATCAAGCTTTGTGGTGTAAATCTCTCAGCCAAAAACTCTCTTATCCCTTTATCAAAGTTAAGCAACATAAGCACATGCCTCTCTATTGATTCTCATCCTTGAGAATAACAAAGAAGAATTTGTGGTAGTGTCCTCATTTGTCACTGCTATGTTCATGGACTTGCTGAGTTTGTGAGAAAAAGTTCGAGTTCGTGCTGTGAACGGGTGAGGAAATGTGAAGACGATTCTTTAAAGGTTAGTATTACATTTCCCTTTTTTTCTCTCTGTTTTTATAGTAGAAAAGCATGCTTTGTTCATTTCGTTTATCCATATTTCCGTCCCACTGAATTTTGTGTTCTATAAGACGAATTTAGAGGCAAATGCATTTAATTGCTTCCATTTCGGGAAATTTAAATCCCTTTAAGAACAAGCTTTCTTTCCATCTTTGGAGGACCTTCCAAACTTTCTCCTTGAGTTATTGGAAGATATTATATCGACTTTTTCCTAATTGAGAAGGCATCTTAAGATACTGCCCAAGTGAGTCCGTTAACTTAATCCCCAACTTCTTGCTAAGGAGGGTAGCTTTCCCCCTGTCAATGTTTCTGCTAAACATGACATTTGACTTTCCAGGATTGATCGATTGGCTAGAGCCTGCTTCATAGGATCTCAACACCTCTTTGACAACTTCACAATCATTTTTAAAAGCCCTACAAAAAATCAAACTATCATCAATAAACAAAAAGGTGCGTCAAATGGGGGGCAATGTTCGTTAATACAGAAACCACTAAAGTTAGAGTTCAGAACTTCCCTATTAAGCAGAGTTGAGAAACCTTAGCATATATGAGGAATAGATATGGGGAGAAAGGATCCCCTTATCTGATACTCTTTTTTGGTTTGAACTCCTCTTGAGGGGATCTATTGATGAAGACTGAGTAAAAGATAGTTTCAACAAAACTCATGATCTTATCAATCCATCCTCTTTCAAAGCCCATGACCTTCATCATGAATCTCAAAAAGCTTAACTCAACCCTGTTCAATGCTTTACTCATATCTAGTGTAGCAGCAAAGAACCCTATCTTTACTTTTGTTTTAGACATCAGAGAATGAATGAATTCAAACCCTAGAATAATTTTGTTAGCGATGAGCCTTCCAAGACTAAAAGTGGATTAATTGGGTGAGATGATCAAGTCTAGCACCTTTTTTAGTCTGTTTACCAGAACTTTTGCCACGAATTTGTAGATTATGTTGCACAGACTAACAAGCCTAAAATCCCCCATGCTTTTTGGGTCTTTTGTTTCTGGAATTAGGGCAATCCAAGATTTGTTGATGGCCTTGATATTCCCACCATCATTTAGGATTTTTTTACAAACCTTCACTGTATCATTCCCAACAATGTCCTAATATTTCTGATAAAACAATGCATGCACCCCGTTAGGACCCAGATTCTTTGTGAGGTTCATACCCTTCAAAGACACTTCAATTTCAACATGAAAGATCGACATACGAAGCTTAGCATTTTTTGAACTTCTGTGACTTTGAGATTAATTCCTTCAGTGGTTTTTTATAATGCCTCGTGGTTTGATCCCTCAACTAAAAATAACTTTTTGAAATAGTCTATTGCAATCTAGTCAGTCCCTTCCTCATAATCCTTTCATATCCCAGAGCAAGAGTAAAGCTCATCAATCTTGTTTCTTTTTTTTTTTCCCCTTTGGGAAGCTTTGGAATGGAACCATTTGTTGTTCCTATCTCCCCAATTTAACCAATCTTCTCAAGACCTAATCTTCAAATATCTTTCCTCTTCCTCAAGCAAGCAATCGAGCTCAATCTCAGTTTTTCTCACCTGCTCTTCACCATTCGCAGAGATAACTTTCTCCAGGAGCTCAATCTCCATATATCTCCTGTCATTTGCACTATTTGAGCATATCTCTGTTCCAAGCAGAGAGCCTCTAAAGACACTTAACCATTCTGGCATTGTGATTGGTCGGCTCACCATCCCTATGACCATCCTAGCAATCCTTCATAATATGCTTGCAATCCTCAAATTGAGTCCAAGCTTCTTCAAATGTGGGAGGGTTCCTCTTCTTATTTGACATACTCATGTCCAAGTCAACTTCAATAGTGGATAAAATGGGTTTATGATCCGAGTTGTGATAGCTTAGATGGTTGGCCTTGACTTTATCAAACTTGTCCCTCATAAGGGTATTAATAAAAAAAAAAGTCTGTGGAACTTGGGTCAAGAAGATTACAAAGGATGATACAATCACAGAAGTTATTAATGAGTCTGAGATCTCTAGGAGCCCCTCATAACTTTTTATCAACAGTAGTAATCTCATCAAAATATCCTCTCAAGATCTAGGGGATATTAGCCACATCCTTTAATCTGACAATAAGATTCCAAGACTCAATTTATTTTTCATGTCTTGGGTTTCCATAGATGCTCGTGAATCTTCACCAACAAGGCTTGTCTTTTATTATCACATCTATGTGGCCTAGGGAGAACGAGATAGTATTAACATCAATATCTTTTTTCCATAACAACATAAGGCCTCCATTGCAACCATCGCTTGGAACGTTAAAACAACAGTCAAGACTTATCTTATTCAACATTTTAGTTTCAGACAAGAAAATTAAACCTGGGTTTTTCCTTTGCACTTCCTGACAAAGGTTATAGACCATCTGAGGATTCCCCAGACCTCGAATGTTTCAGTTGAAAATTTTCATGGTGTTCGGTGGAGCTGTTCCACAGCTTCGTCAATATCCCTCCCTGAGCACGAGAGTAAATATGGCACTAATTCTTGCTATCTTTATCAAACTCAAAAAAGTCAGAAGAACATTTTAGACCCACTCGTCCAACATTCAAATCCTGAATCTCCACATGTTTGTCTTGTCTAGCACTTCCTTTCCACTTTTTTAAAACCTTTAATTTTAATTGGGCTGGAGCTAGGTTGCTTTAGCCCAACCAAAACTCTCGGGTAAAATTCCCCTAACTCTTTGACTTCCTCAAAACTGATTAGTTTTATTTCTCCCCTATTAGGCCCATTAGACATTAGGCCTCCCTCTCCCACAAACACAATTTTGTACTTTTCTGTAATGACTATTGTGAACTCCGATTCCAGCACTTTTTCTGTTGAGTTGACACTATCATCTTTTGTTGTACTTTGCATGCATGGATCTCTAGTGTTGTGTTCATATAATTCTCCCTTTTGCACTGTTATTTCACTCTCTTCGAGGTTGCCTCAATCGTTGAGTTTAGCTTCCATTTTTTTTATCGACCTGTCATCAGAGTTTCTGCTTTCTTTCTGCCCTTTATGAGCCTTTATGCCTTAGAGCTTCCTCTTCAGCACGATATTAGGCCTCCACTCTTTTTGGCGATCAGTAAATCTCCCTTGGCCCCTACCTTCTCTGCCTTCATTACGCCTTCTAGCAAAATTGCTTATATTCCCAATTTTTATTCGTGGCCCTACTCTCAGATCTACCTCAAACAAAAAGTCATCCACCTTTACCGTTTTCTTTTCTCTGCAATCCTTATGGGTGTGCCCAGTTCTTCCACAACAATAACAAAAATCAGGTAAACATTCATAAGCCACAAGGATCCATACTTCATCTGTCATAGAGTCGTTCTTAATTTTTGTCCCTCTTTTCGAAGGCTTTTGGATGTCAATCCTTATCTTAACTCTTAGAGTACCTCCAGCAATCGAACCATTTTCGTCGAGATAAACCTCCTAAGCCTACTTTGTTTCCAAGAGCTACTACCCATTTCCTGGAAAAACAAATCATCAATAAATTAAGAAATCTAACCCAAAAATTTACATACCTAAATTTGAGATTGGCTATTTTATTGTTTCCCTTTAGTTCCTCGAACAGGATGAGAGCTTTGTCCCAACTCCCTCAAGGGAGACTTAAATTTCAGCAACTATGGTCTTACCCGTTAACACTTTGCAAACTACTGGGTTATATATCTTATGATTCGACTCATCTAAGTCATCATCTTCAATTTCCAGGGCTTCTTCTTGTTTTTCCTTTGTAATTAATTTCAACTTTTGAGTTGCTTGTTGAGATGTATATCCCCTCCATGCCAATATTCAAACCGAAAATCGCAAGAATAAAACCAAACTAACTACTCACAAGGCGTGACGAGGCTGGAGATTCCATTCCTCGCTCTTCATTTCATTCTCCATTCCTGTGAAATTTTTCACATGGATCGGGGTAGGGATTCTCCACGGGGATCGGGTTTTCTACGGGAAATTTTTTCCTATTAGTTTTTTTTTTAAAATAATTAATTTGTGAAACATTAAGTTGTTTATTATGGTTAGTTTTATATGACATTTTGAATTAAAGATAAATTATTCAAATTTTAGCCTAAAAAAACTTATCATTGTTTTTAGTAGAAAGAAATAAATATAAATCAAATTATTCACCTAGATAATCCAAATTTAAATATTCAATTTAAACATATTCATTATCTTAACCAATAAACAATCAAACTTGAAATTTAAATGGGATTAAGTTTAAGAATAATGTAATTTTTTAAAGTAATGACAAAAATAGTGTATATAGGAAAGAAATTACAAAACTAAGGTGGAAGACAAAAGTATTGACAAAAATATGGTAGCAAAATCGTGTACTCGGTACATGATTATTGTTGTAGCCTCCATTATGACTTGGTCAATGAAGACCAAACTCATGGACAGGGTCCACGATTTTCAGTTTTTATTTTTTTAATTGTTTTTACATTTTCTCATATCAATAAGTTTCCATATAAAAAAAAATCTGAGACCAAACTCGTGGACCACCATATTTTTATTTTTTTTAATTGTTTTCACAATTTCTCATATTAATAAGTTATCATATAAAAAAATTCGAGAAAAATTTGAATGAATTACCTGTCGCTATTATATTAATTTCTACATTAAATGAAATTTTAATGAAAGGTATATATATATCTTTTTTTAATGAAAAAATCTTGAGGTGAAATTTTTGTTAAACCAACTCTAATAACATTATTTTTAAAAAAATCTAAAATTAATTTCGAGTCAAATGTAATGTTTGTTTTTAATTCATAATTCATGAATTTTCTTTTAAAAAAAATGCATAAGTAGATATTATAAAAAAAAATCTCATAAATAGATTTAAATTTAATTCGTATATATAATGTCATTAGTGATAGAATATGGAAATCAATATTTTCAAATTCTATAACAAAAAAATTCCTAATCTTTAATAGTCAAACATTTTGTTTTAAAAAAGGTCAAACATTAATATCCTTTCCATTTATTTCTTTTTATTCTTTTAAATGGTAAAAAATTAATGTCCATGGTCAAACCTCATTCATGATTTAGTCTTAAATCTTTACTTTGACATGTGGCTGGAAAATTGTGGACCCCGTCCACGATTTAGCCTTAATTCGTGGACCGGTTACACGATTTATATGTTGAGTTGGCACTCGTGAACCCCGTCCATGATTTTACAACCCTATTTTTTTCAATATTTTCAAATTAACTCTACTTTTATCAATAAATATTAAAATAACATCATTTTTATATATAAAAAATCATTTAAATGTAATGTTTATATAATAATAATAATAACATAATATTAAATAAATAAATAAAAGCTAACCAGAGTGGGGGCATGGAATTTTTTAACTCAAATAAATAAATAGTTCTATAACTCGAATCCTCATCCATGTTTAACTCACATGGAAACCCACTTCTTCGGGAGAAGGAGAAAGCCCAGGGTCCTTTCAAACTCAGTTTTTAGGCCCAAAGTTAAAAAGCCCATAATCCAAACAATCCAATTACAAATCCCATGTGAAAAGACGTTGTATTGATTTCTCTCTTCGTTCAATCCAACGGTTTTCTTACAGAGTTCCATGTTAGGGATTATCCTCTCAAATGTCAATTTTCTTCTTCTTTATCCTCTTTGCTTGAACACAGCTTTAGCTTTCCAATTATTTGTTCAGACTTTGGATTTAGTTTTCCTTGTTGATTATGATACGAATCTCCACCAGTAGCATTTTCTATCAACTTCATCCCAAACAGCCGCTGGTTAATGGAACTCCAAGGAGTTCGTATACTCGTTACTGGAGAGGCTCAATTGAGCAAACTCTCAGTGTCTTAAGCTCTCGCCGAAGATGCTCTCGATTGGCTACTGTTGCCGCCATTGTTGAGGAAGTTCACAAATTAGAGAATGAAAGAGAGAAACCGAGGTTTCGATGGGTCGAGGTGGGATCTGATATTACTGAAATCCAGAAGCAGGCTATATCTCAGCTTCCTCCTAAGATGACTAAAAGATGTAAGGCTCTTATGAAACAAATTATATGTTTTTCGCCTCAAAAGGGTAGTTTATCTGATATGTTGACGGCTTGGGTGAGGATTATGAAGCCTGAAAGAGCTGATTGGCTTTCAGTTCTTAAGCATTTGAGGATTTCGAATCATCCTCTCTACATCGAGGTATGTTAAATCTCGTATACTTTCATTAAGTTTGTCTGTTTATTCTGGGAAGTTTGTGTGAAACTTTCACTTTCTGTATTTTGTATTTAACAAGTCCCTTTTGTAAATTTTAAAAATTAATGCATCTACTAAAATGAAATTCCAATTTTATGTCTAAGAAACACTAAACTTCCAATTTTGTGCCCATTTTAGAAACTTTAAGCTCTGGATTAAATTTGTATTTTCGATTATTTAGAGATCAAATAATCACAAAGCTGACTAACTTTGTGACCCTTTTTTTTCTTTTCTTTTTTATTTTAATCTTATGTTAGATAGGTCCTAGTCTGCCAGCCTGGTTAGCATATCTGTTTAATTTCTCATTGTTAAGCCCTTCCCGTTCCTTGAGTTTGACACTTATGTCAAGGATGTTTAAGAACGATTAAAAACATAGGACATTGGTGGAAAGGGATTCATCATGTTGGCCACTTATCTAGAATTTAATATCCTACATATCTTCTTAGTATGAAAATGTTGTAGGATCAGATGGATTATCCCAAGTTGAGTTGCATGCAAATTGATTCAAACACTCACAAATTAAAGGGAAAAAAACATGGGTTCAAATTAAAGGAAACTTATGCATATCCTATGAATTTATGACAATCAAATAGTATAAGGTCAAACAATTAAAATAGTTGCATTGACTCGGATACTGTATTTGAAAGTTATATATGATTTTCAATTACTGTAGAAGTTATCAAAATTTCTCTTTAAATTGTATGATATAGTTGCAACTATCATCTAGATTCTTGGTTATGTTTAAGAGAAGTACCACTACCACTTTTGCATATTCGAACAATCTCAGTTGATATGATGAAATTCCTATTTATTGAGGCTCTGTTTGATAACTACATTTTTTTAAGGAAAAACTAAACTTACAAACATTATTTTCATCTTTGAGTTCTTCATGTCTAGTCATGTTTTCACAGTTCATACTAAAATTTAGAAAAAGGAAAAAAGATTAGTTCTTTTTATTTTTGAGTTTTGCTAAAAGTTCACATACTTTCTTTGGAAAGATGAAAACGGTTTGTTAAAAAATTGTGAGAAAACAAGCATAATTTTCAAAAAACCAAATGGTTATCAAATAGGGTCTAAGCAATGGTTGATATCTCATAGCCTAAGGATGTGTTTGGAATGCATTTTCAAGTGTTTAATTTAAAAAATAAGTCATTTTGGAAAAAAATTGGAGTGTTTGACTACCACTCAAAAGCTATTTTAAAGTATATTTTTAACCATTTTTGTCAAAAGTGTTCAAAAAATAATAATGAGTTTTTTCAAAAACTGTTTCGGGCCCTAAGTTGATGAGTGATGTTGCTCTTAGGTGGCAGAAGCTGCTCTTGTAGAGATAACATTTGAAGCCAATACTCGAGACTACACAAAGATTATTCATCACTATGGGAAGCGAAACCAACTCGAGGATGCTGAAAAAGTTCTATTAAGCATGAGAGAAAGGGGTTTAGCTTGTGATCAGATCACATTAACTACAATGATCCACATATATAGCAAAGCTGACAGACTTAATCTGGCCAAACAAACTTTTGAAGAGCTCAAACTGCTCGAGAAATCGTTGGATAGAAGATCATACGGTGCGATGATTATGGCATATGTCAGGGCTGGGATGCCAGAGGAAGGAGAAAACATTCTGAAAGAAATGGATGCAAAACAAATTTATGCAGGAAGTGAAGTTTACAAGGCTTTGTTAAGAGCATATTCCATGGCTGGCAATGCTGAAGGAGCCCAAAGGGTATTTGATGCAATTCAATTGGCTGTTATTCCTCCTGATGAAAAGTTATGTGGTCTTCTGATCAATGCCTATCTGATGGCCGGTGAAAGCCGAAAGGCGCAAATTGCTTTTGACAATATGAGGAGGGCTGGTATTGAACCTAGTGACAAATGCATAGCCTTGGTATTAAGCGCATATGAAACGGAGAACAGGCTAAACGCAGCGTTGGAACTCCTGATAGATTTGGAGAAAGATAACCTTGTGGTTAGGAAGGAAGCTTCAGAAATATTAGCAGCTTGGCTTAAACGACTAGGGGTGGTAGAAGAGGTTGAACTTGTCCTGAGAGAATACACTGCGAAAGAAGTGAGCGGATAAGGTACAAATACGTCCTTGGTTGCAAAGGTTCTCTTTTCCTATTGAATTGATGTATAAAAAGAACACATTTTTTCTGCTTCATTTCTCTTTTCTAAGGTTAGTGATTGCATAATTTTCAAACAGAAAGTACGCCCCCCCCCCCCCCCCCCCAACCACAAACACACATCCACGAGAAAAGAGTTTTACAAGCCTGTTATTGAAACCTACATGCTGATCAAAAACATGATATAAGTAAGCTGAAGTTTAATTTATTGATCAGCAGGAGAAACCCTGAGATTAGCAGTCTAATCACCCGTTAGGCTCGTTTAGGGACGTTCGGAAACAGTGAGGCATCAATGCATTGCATCGAAGACGGTTGTTTTTGGACAACTTGTTGATCAATGCTGCCCATGGATGGGAAATTGTTGCTCCCAATTTGGTACAATTCCAATGGAGACTGCAATTTTGGCCGTGAAGCTTGCTCGACGGGATCAAGAAGTGGAGAAAGATCTGATTCAGCAGGAAAAGGAGGGCAATCTGATGGAAGGTTTACAATGGAGGATAGAGTTGGCTTCTTGACCAGAGCTGGTAGTTGTGCCTGTAGATGGGGTGCGGGTCTTGGAAGCTCCGATGTTGCTAGGTAAGCTTGCAAATATGAGATCTCTACTTGCAGCCTTGCAGCCTAAAAAATAACGTATATCACCCAAATTCTGGCATTTATATATTGACATACAAATTATATGTGAAACTGAAATCGAAAACTAGATAATGTATACAAGTTTGGGTTTCTTATATGAAGATGTAGATGATATGTGATGATAAGTCTCCGTTTGATAATTATTTAGTTTTTTAAAAGTTGCGGGAGTTTTCATCTTTTCTTCATAAACATTTGAATTTTTATAAGCTTAAACTTTCAAAAACCAAAAATGAGTTGGATGGAGTTATTCGCTATTACCTGTTGTTGAAGGGCAAAGATGTGAGCAACACAGCCAAAAACTGGTTCTCTGATTCGAGCTTGTGCCTCGTAACATATAGTTATAGCTGCATCGAGCCGTTTGTGTTCAGGAATATGTTGAAGCATCTTTGAGACATTGCTTGCTCCGAACACCTTGTGCACAGCTGCAAAATGAGTTGTACCGTGTTCAGAGTCGAAGTAGGGTGCAAATATACACTCTGGCATACATTTCCTCCGCAGAAACTTGCACGCCCCACACGGTCCACCGCTGCCATTGCTGCCACCGCCCTTGCTTTCTGTGCAACTTCCGCCGCTGCACCTCAAGCTCATCTCTGCCTTGCTTGCTTCTAGCGTTCTTTCAGGAAAAGCTAAGCAAAGCTTACTGAAAGACAAAACAAATATGTATATGTAAACATATATGGAGCTGACTTTGCGGTTTGAGAATCACAAGGTATATAATATTTTCTTTCCATTTTCATTTCTTTTTCTCTCTCTCTTAGTTTGATGGGATTTTCAAATTAGAAGGAAATGTAGGTTTTGGAAGATTCAAACATAGGTCTCTTTCTGTAGTGATATAAATTAATTAATTAATATTATGAAATTCCGCCACCTTGCATGTTTCTTCTTAAAGCTCCGTGGAGTGGAGGATACGAGGACCTCGAATAATGTTTTTTTAAAGCTAATTAATGATAACTTTGCAAATTTGGAAAAATATAGAAAATCTTAATCTACTTGTAAATTAATTTGTGTTGACAACGAGGTGGGCTATAGAGATCATAGGATAGGTGATTTTGGCAATACAATTGTTGTTTATTATTAACATTTATGTATTTATTTATGGTTTAAGTACTAGTTTGGTTCTTGTACTTTTGACTTTGATTTATTTTAGTTCTACTTTCAATTTTGGTTCATTTTGATCCTTATATTTTCGAAATGTCCTATATGGCCCTTATACTTTTTAAAAGTAACTATTTTTGTCACTTCATTTTTATTTTTATTTAATTTTTAAATGATCAAAATGGTCATTTTTTAAAAAAAAATCAAGGATTAAAATGAACCAAATTTAAAATACAATTACAAAAATGAACATTTCAGAGTTCAAAATATAGAAAATAGGGAGCAAATTCACCAAAGTATAAAGAAAACCTTTTGTTTTATCTGTCTGATTCAATTTGGGAAACACTATTTTTGCCTTGACTCTCTTCATTGCAAAGTATTAATTATATTCATTTGAAAATACTTTTCATCAAAATTCAATCCAAACTCACTGATTGTACAATCTAACTTCATACTTTTTTTTATATCTTGCTGAAACTTTACATATAATTTAAATATTAAAAAAATAGTAAGATTTGCTAAGTTAACAGTTATATAGTATCAAATTTGAAAAATCAATCATAGATCAAGGATATTAGTATATGCTCATAATTGTAAGTTTAAGAGAATGCAAAGCTGAAAACAAATTTGTTCTCAAATAAGATAGAACACTCCATGTATTTTAATCAATTTTTTGAAAAAGATTTTTTTTCAAATCAATTCAAATGATACTTGAAGCAAATTAGAAACTTAAATCAATGACGAGCATTTTATGATTCTAAAATGTTAAAATTATTTTTTTTTTTTTTTTTAAAAAAAAAGTAAACGAGAAATAGTGGAAAAAGAAGAATCTAGAGAGAGAAAGGGAAGAAAGATGAAGTGGGTAAGAAATTAATTGTTTATATATATATATATATACATTTTTGGTGTTTAGTGTAAGATTGTGCAGAAAATGCTGCTCGAATTATGTGATATCTTAGAAGTTTTCTTCAGCCGATTAGTAAAAGATTTACCTTCGAGATCACCAAAATTTTGGACTACTATCATCATTAATTAGCAAAGTTTTCAATCTTTAATGTAAAACTATTTTTTAAAAAAAAAAAAAAAAAAATACAAGTTGTTTCTTTAACTAAAAGACAACTTGACATCAAATCTTAGAAATAAATGGGAAGAGAGAGAGGAGAAAAGGTCTAGAGAGTTTATTAGTCAAATAAATTTTATGAATAGCTCTTGAAAATCATCACATCACACTATTGGTTCTTTGAACTTTTCCTTTTAGTCTGGTTTGATTTTATACTTTGAAAAGTGTCATATTGTCCTTAATGCTTGCTAGTTGCCAATGGAGATTTGTATTGTATTTAGCCTAAGCTTTTTAACTCATTTGTTTTCAATTTCAATACTAAACTTAATATATGGGGCTTCAACTTGAAGTGGCCATGTAAAATTTGAAAGTTTAGTGGCAAATATTAAGAAAGATTTAGACGAAAATTTGATTGTACAGAAGATAAATAATATCAATTTGCACAAAACTTAATTAGTCAAGCATTAGAACGTCCCCTTCTCAAACGTTCAAATTCCATAGTGATTGGATTATAATTAAAATATATACATAAAGGCTACTTGATATAAAATTTAAAAGGGAAAATACCAACTTATATCCCTGAATTTCAAGTATTGTATCAATTTAAACCATAAACTAATAATGACCACTTTTAAAAGAATAAGGCAAAATGAACATTTTAAAAATACATAAATCAAAACATCAAAATGAACCGAATGTGAAAATGTGAAATCAAAATGATACCAAAATGGAAAGTAGTAGTTGAACCAAAATGAAAATGATATGTCAAAGAGTTGCCTTTATTCCCAACTACCCTCTGGGTATCACCGAAAGTTGATAAAGTTGGGACAATGGACTCAGTAATTTTGATTCGTTTTTTTTTCTTATTTACGATAATATTTTTGGATGTTAAATAAAACATTAATCGGTGGGTCAATGGTTTGAACAAAATAATTTAAGAAAATGTAGGGTTGTTCGTGTTATACGAATTGAGCAACTTGACAATTATGTAGCAAATTATCACCGAAACTTTCATTTTCTGTTTTTGTTTTTTGAATTTAGGTCCTTTCTTCATATATCATATTTATAACCATTTTCTAATTGCCATTTTTTTCTCTCTCAGATTTCTGCTTCCTCGCTTCATTTGCTTACAAGTTTATAAAGTTTTTGTCCTTTTGGAAAACTACCTTCGATTCGGTTATTTTAAAAACTAGGTTTAAAATAACCCTTTTTCTATTTCCTAAATCGATTAATTATTTTCAATACATATTCAAATTAAAAATTGAAAAAGTGTTTTTCTCTCTCCCTCACTTCCAATCCTCTCTCTTCTCCCCTCCCTCCACCATTCTTCCACATCACCCTTGCACCTTCAACCTTCAGCAGTGTCTCCATTTTCGAGCATCTCCTTCTATCTCTCAACCATCGTCATTAAGGAGTTGTTTGAGAGACTGGAATGAGAATTACTACGAATCAAAGTGTTGGAATGAATGAAGAATCAAGGGTGGAATGAAAATGGAATCGTGAAAATGAAAAAGAATGTTGAATTGAAAACTATAGAAACGGAATGAGTTTGGTGTTACAAATCGGGTCTAATTTTGGATTACATTACATTACAAACTCATTCTATTATAGACCTCCAAAGACCTTAAATTTCCCTACCTGCTCCCCTCCTTGGAAATCCCTCTTCCAACAATCTATTTTAGCTGGAAAAATGCAATTGAAGGGGAGCTCTGAGTTAGGCTCAATGGGTTAGAAATGGAAACTTGAGATTGCCCCTATTGGGTTAGAGAAAAATTAATGGAATTGAGAAGATCAAGCAAATCAGCACCCATTTTCCAACAGTTAGGTACTCCAAATTGACAACCAATTTCGCAAATTGGAAGATCTACGGAAGAGCCAGAAGAAACCAACAAAACGACAAAAATTTCAAATAGAAGTCGACAATAAGAGTTGATTCAAGCAAAGATGAAGACCTCATCTTCGAAGGCCAGAAGACAAGAAACAGAGAATGAAGCTTTACATCCATGGCGGTCGTCGTGATTCTGAAGTTTGGAACGTGGCTTGTTGAAGGTTTGAAGTAAAAGGAAACATTATATACTAGAAATTTGCAGAAATCAAAAGGTCTGGTTGATTTGGATGTTAATAATGGCGGGCTGTGGGAGTTTTAGGGAGGGAGGAGAGAGGATGGGAGGTGAGAGATAAATTAATATTTTTTTAATTTTAATTCAATATTTATTTTTTTAAAAAAAATACTTAATTAACGTAGAAAACAGAAAGAGAGACCTTAAGTGAAAGACTGGCCAAATTAAAACTTCGGAGACCAAATACACATTCCTAACCTCATAGAAAGGTAGTCTTCCGTCCTTCTTCACCCCCCCTCACCCCCAGAGAGAAGAATTGTGCTAGTAGAGCTTCTTCTGGCCCAGAAGTAAAATTGCACACTTCGATTGGGCTTGAAGCCTAAAGCCCAAACAATTATCCAAACATGAAACAAATTTTGAATTCAAACTTAAACAACTTAATAAAAACAAGACATCTAGTAGAGAATCTAAATAAAGTGATAAATATTTTATTGTTTTCGGTTTTCGAAAACGACCATTCATCCATATCCAATCCTCAGTCAAGATTTTGTAGAGAGATGCTAAAATATCAAAGAATTACAAAAATAAATAAATATGTCATTTATAGATTCAAACCAACCTGGAGGCAGCTGATGCAACTGGGGTTCCATTTAAGAGCACCATCAGGCCGATTGAACCTGCATATTCTTGGTTGGATGGCTCTTTGATTTCAGCTGCAAAAAAGGAAACCATTAACCACAGACCTTACTAAATGGAGTGCCCCAGTTTATCTTGGCTTGCCATTACCCAAGGTCACAATTTAATCCTTTCGCCCCAAACTGGGGAGAAATGTCTCACCACCTTCCTCAGTTTAGAGACTACTTACCCTTCCAAACCCGACGAAGCTGGTCACTGGGCGGGTAGAACTCCTGCTTACTTTCTGTATAAAGGCTTTGCAGTATGAACTGATTCACATTTTCTAAATACACTTCTTAAGTTCCATACTTCACAAATAAACATACGGAATAATCAGCCAGAAAACCACAGACAAATTTATCGTACACTGCACAATTTTTTTTTTTTTTTCAAGAAACCTTATTTTCAATGAGAAAGAATGAAAGGAATACAAGCGCAAACAAAGGAGCTCGACAGAAAACAAGGAGCCCAGCAAAAACAAAGGGCAAGATGGAGCCAGAAAGTAACTGCAAAAGGGGCATCAATCCAACAGAACCAACATCTTAGTCACAAAAGAATCTATGAACCGAAGCCATAACGAAGCATTAAACTTTATGCTTACCCTACACAAGTTGTGATTGCTACGTGCGCAAAGTACACTGAAATGCAGCGAATTTCATTTTTTATGACAGAACAACATTCACGTCTCTATGTCGTAACCGTACAGAGAGCTGATAATGACAGAGGTTTCATAATAGTAAAAAGGAGCAGCAAATGAGGTATCCCATGTCAAGTTTCAGTAACAGGACACAAGCAAATGTACTCAGAAAGTATACAAGTATAACTCGACGTGCAATGTGAGAAGTAAAAAAGTAGTCTTCAAGGATTATGTCTGTGGAACTAAAACAGGGCCGTTCTAAAATAGTTTTTAACATATAAAACGGCATTGGTAAACACTAAACAGAAAATGTCTTCTGTGTTTCTTTTTATATAAGAGATCAAACAGTTTCATAAATGATATAAAATTATAAAACATGAGGAAATCAAACTCAAAGCTAAGGACAAAAGGTCTACCATAACATTTAGCTAGGCAATATCCCCTACAAACAAGGACATGGAATATCAAACAAGTTGCAAAACCTCGGGAAAGAGAACTAAAAGGCCAAAAGCAGCAGCTATAAACACACAGTTCGGAACATATGACCTCATACAATGAAAACTGAAAAGAAAGGCAACATTTGATGTGTAAAAGCTAAATTCAAACATATAATTGCTACTGCTTACAGATTCAAGGAGAGGCGTGAGAATCTTCTTTACATCATGAACATGAACACAGTGTTGATAATTCTGAAGAACATTTTATAAATAAAATGTCAACACATCACAGAGCTCTCTCTCACTCTTTCTTCCGGAGGGGAGCGGCTGGAGATCTGTACAGATAGCAGTCTATACATCCTACATCTAAAAACAGCCCATCATGAAGTGTATATAGGCAAATTGAGAGTCTTGAGTCATGAGTCATACGAATATAGAGAGCAGAGAGTGCAGAAATGCACACAGCAATGTGGCGAAAACCATATCTAGAATAGCTAAAAGAGAAAAAAGAACAAAAAGAAAAAGAAACAATCTCCATGTATCTGAATAAGTAATGGAACAAGATGGGATAGAAATGGTCAGTGGTATAAAAAAAAAATTGAAGGCCCAGACCAGGGTAACAAATACTGTTGAGTAGAGTCTGTATAGAGTAGTCAGTTAGCCAAACTTTACAAAAATACATTGAACAAGGATGCCAAATTAGTCACTTGAGGCTTCAATCTCCTGTATACATAATTTACAGCCCCCCATCCTGATTCCAGCAGTGGGGATGTGCAAGCGAGAGAATTGTAAGCTTGAGACTATACTACAGAAGATCACGTGGCTATTTGAGAGCTTATACAATCTCCCCGTGCTTAAATCCAGTATCTCCACAGTCTGCATTAGAGTCTAGATCACAAGGAGAGTCGTACCATTTAGGGTTCTCTGGGTAAAATCCATCAACATGTATACCGACAAGGCCTACATCGGCCACCATGCTCTCATCGTGTCTCATGGGCTTAATTAGTTTTGTATCCTCACAGCCAAGAATGCTTTTATCACTAAAGTCAGTGCATTTGAACCATCTTTCAGGCTTGCAAGGCTCGCTTGTCAGTTCTTTCTGATTTCTACAGTCTGCCCTCATATGGTCCTCCCAAGGAACAACATCTCGAAGGGAGTGACCAAAACTGTCTACATCATCCTCGATCAATTCGCTGTCTTTGCCATCCCCATATAAACGTTCATGGTGGTGATTGCTCCAATGAGCCAAATCATTCTCCCCATCTAAAACATCATCTGAATGAGGCTTATCTGCAAGCAGATCGATCGGGTCCAGTTTCTCCTCCCTTGTACTCCTAAGTCTACTTAAAACATCGAACAAATCGCGAGACACTGAACCCAATAGCTCATGTGGAACCTTTGCAAGTTTCCCTTCTAACAAGTCAAGCTCATTTCTCACCTCATGCACTTGCTGCATGATTGAAAGCTGCAAATCTGCTTCATCCTTCCCCATCAGTCTAAATCCTCCATTTTCCATTTCATCGTTCACCCCATACACTGTATCATGATCCATTAACAGGCCACCTTTGTGTCCGATCACACGATGCATAATTCTCGCATTTCCATCAAGTGGCCCAGGTTCATGCCCTGAATGCACCGCATATAACTTGAACACAGCCACACCCTCATCCTGATACACAAACGTCTTATCCTTCTCATTGTAATTTGTAATGGGTACAATGGCCCGGATACGAAAGCCACACCCGCATCTCTTCGATGCATATGGCTCCCTCTTCAAAATCTTCGATTTCTTTGTAGCAGGTTCCCCTGCCCTATGACAAGCATAATCCTTAACCTCTGCCATGAAAGGCTTATACCTAATATACTTCTGCCTGATACAAAGTACCACCTTATGTTTGGCAGCCAATTGCTGAAGCTTGTGGGGCACTTCCTTTGCAGGCACCTCAAGAGTATCTGTATACTCAAACCTCCGCCGTTTACTCCTCGAACCCGATGCCGACGATGCCGAATTACAAACAGGGCAAGCAGCAACACAAACCCTAATGTAACTCTCAGGAATCCCATAAAATTTAGCACCTACAGTCCAAACCTGCTTAATTCTCTCTATGGTTTCCTTCAACCCTAAATGTTTCAAATCCGTATCTCCATGAAAACTCGTAACAATGTCCTGCCATTGACTAATATGCGAAACGAATTGCTGAGTATTGTTCTTGAAACAAAGAAATTCGTTACCGTTTTCGTCGACCGTCGCCGTAAGCTTGTCCTGGATTCTCTTCCATGCCGTCAGATACGCAGTGTCCTCGTTCCGGTCCTTCCACACGGTCCTCCATGACTTGAGAACGGACCGCGATGTGGCGGCGCGTATCTCACTCGGCGTCGCAAGGCGGTGTTCAAGAATGCAACGGATCATGAGCGAGTGCGACTGGGGATTGAAGGTATAAAACTGAGCCGATATGTGAGGCTCCGGCGAGATAAAGAGAGGCGGTTCGTGAAGATTTTGCGAAGTCGATGTAGGGTTCTGGACGAGTTGACTCATCCGAGTGGAGTGAGTCGGTGAATCATCAGAGGACGAGTGACTTGGTGACGACGGAGACGGCGACCGGAAGAGCACGATTTCCGGCAAAGAGAACGGCGGTTCACCGTGGTGCGAATTGGGAATGGAGGGCTGAGATTCAATGATCTGTGTGGTAAGTGGGTCGAGATCATCGTGTAGACGGTGGTGATGGAAGAGATCCTCTTCAATTTTGCTTGGATTCATCTGGGAAAAATTGGAATACGGATTCTTTCGAAACAAGAAAAAAGCAAAAATGTTCTTCCACTTGCAATTGTTTCTCTAAACTTTGATTTGTTCTTCTGACATTTTTGGGGGTAAGCTTTTCTCTTCCTTTCTTTCTTTCTTCTATCTGGGCTTCTCTCTCATCTCTCTCTTTGCCTTTACTTTCCTTCTCTATCTCTTTCTGCAGCCTCCTTGTTTTAGTGTACAATACTCTTTTGGCATTTTTGGTTCATATTCAATTGGATTTGGGAATTTTGTACAAGTGTGTGTGAATCTTTAATACACATTTGCTCTTCCCTTTTTCTTTTTTTTTTTCTCTTTTTTTTGAGAAGTTTCTCATCCAAATTCAAATACATAAAATGGGTCAACTTCATTCTATTCATCTTATATATTTTTTCCTCTTTACATGATTCAGTTGATTAATACACATTTCATTTCATTAAACTATGTTTTGGTTCTTTAGGACTAGGTTTTAATTCTTACAGTACTTGATATTGTTTTAGCATTATCAACTTATCATGGGCTTGGTTTGTACCACCCCCTCTCTCTTTTGTTACTATTTTGGTTTATTTGAATCATTTTTAGTTTAATTATTGTATAGTGTATAGCCTATCCGAGAGTATGTTTGAATTGGTTTTTAAAATACTTAAAAAATTCCATTAAATATTTTTATGCATAATTTTGGATCAATTGATAAATCTAAAAATTAGAGAAAAATAAGTCAAACGGAGTCAAGACAAGACATGTTGAGCCAGAGAAGAGCTAATATCTCTGGAAACTTAGGCCAAGAAGCCCTATTAACCTATGGGACGTGAATTGGGTCTTTTGGCCAACCCACTCCTAGGCTCATCCTCATCCTTCGAGTCAAGAAGATAGGGAGAAAAGGAAAAGCGCGCAGTCCCCTCTTTCCGCTTTACTTCTCAAGTGATAGTTCCACGATCCCGACCAGCAACTTGTTGGGAGTAGGGTCATCCAAGCTTGCCCAAGAGTTGGCTTGATTTTTCTTTTTTTTTTCCTTTAAAATTCAAATTGAACTGAGTATTTCCAATTTTCTCTATTTTCAAATCTATATCGCCAATCAAATCAGTTCCAACTGGAAAAGACAAAATAGTTTCAATTGATTTCTTACACCTCTAATCTAATCGTGAAAAATAATATATATACATAGCTACTAGTGATACTTGAATTAACTAATCCTAAGATATTTAGGTATATGAATTGTTGACCATCTAAAGTCTCATGGAATACAAACCACAATTGGGCATGTTAGAAGCAACTCACTCGATGAGATTCTCCAACCACCAAAAAATAGACTAAATACTGAATAAATATATTTATTTTTTAAAAAAAAATCAAAATGCAACTTTGAATTTTTGTTGCACTCGACTAGGCCTTAGAGTATTTATGATATCATACGAAGAATTAAATTATACGTTATAGGAAAAATAATAATAACATTTTTTAAAATCTAGCGCATTTTTTATTATATTGTCAATTTTTCTTTTCACGAACATATAAAAAATTATCATAATGTTTTATAGTTGTTCAATTGCAATCCATCAACTTTCAATTGTGTAATTTTATTCTTAAATCTTAAATTTAGTCCTCGAAACTAATTTTTTTTCGAAATTGGTTCGACAATAATAATAATTTTTATACAATAAAATTTAATATATGAATACCTTTTCCAAAATCTATAACAAATATACTAAATGATAAAAAAAATGTTATTTTCAAATATAAAAAAATAAACTAAAATATTTATAAATACAGTAAAATTTCAATATTTGTCTGTGATATAATGCGATATACCACAATAGATTATTAACTGTGTCTTTTTGTATCATGATAGATGTAGGTAGTATTCTATTACATATAAACTATGATATTTTGTTATTATTTACAAATATTTTCAGCAGTTTTGTTGTTTAAACTATTTTTAAAAAAGGAAGAGAACCATAAACTAACATTTAACTAATTTCAAATATATGGAAAATATATTAATTAAAATGAGGCAAACATCAAATATAGGGATGGAGATGCTATTTTAAACTTTAAAAAAAAAAATATTAACAAACAAGAACAAACATACAAAAAGACTTCCAAAAGAATGGTACATTCTGAATTAAATATCAATCATTGTCCACTCGGGAAAAAAATAAAATGAAACCAAATAAAGAAAGAAGTGAATAAATTTGAAATCTTAAAAATAAGAAAAAGTGAATAAATTTAAAATGTTGTTGGTCCTTTGGAGTCCACCAAATATAATGACCAAACAGTACTATCACTGTTTCGCATTTGGTGATATTTTTTTTTTTTTTAAAGTAAAAATTTAAGTTTATGATTTTAAATAAAGGAATACATGTCAATTAATAATTACACAATTACATTAATTTTATATTCGTAATTTTTTTACATGGCAACGATAAAATATAAAGTTTTAACAGTAAATATAACGGATAATCTGAATTTGCTTCTTATATTTTTCCTTTATTTTGTATAATTTGTTTATATATATAGTTTAACTATAGGTGGATGGAGAAATAATCATCGACTGTTGAGATAGTAAATATTGTTTTATACATTTTTTTTAGACAAATACTTTCTATGATTAAGTTGTATTAAGATTGGCACGTTTATCTTACTAATTGATAGATAATAGAAATTTAGTATCTTGTAATTACACATGTCACTTGCAAATTGGATCCATTTGTGATTATAGAAGTCGAACCTCCATTATATTTTAATATTAAAATTTGACATTTTAAACGGTAATAAACAAACATTTAAAAGTTTCAACTATTTGAATCTTATGAAACAAAATGACTACATACTAAAAAAATACTTCCACTATATATTAAAAAAATCAATTAATACGATGCAGTCATAACAATAAAATTATTATACAATAGAGTTGAATGACTTAATGCAATAGTTATGTTGTAGTTTAACTATTGAAGAACTACACCATAACGAAATTTAAGTATTAGATCATTGACAATTGACAAGAAATACAAAATCAATCGGTAATGGAAGAAATAGCTCGTGTACATTATAAAGACAATGAGGTTTCTCGTCTTTCTGATATAAGATCCTCAACATGTCATTTAACGACGATTGAATTCACTATTTTGGTTGGTTTCGTTTTATTTAGGAAGAATACCTATTTGTAAATAATATATTTTATAAAAATTGTGAGAAATCCCTTCAACTTTTACCAAATGTGTTTTTTCCTCTAACAAAAACATAAAAAACAAGAAGAGGAGACAAACAACAGAACGTGGAATGGATTTGTTGTGCAATAGTAATAGTATCCATCTTCTTTCGTGTGGCCATTTTGTGTTAATTGCAAAGAAGCTATTTTAACAATGGTCATAGCTCTCTGATTTGACATTGCCCTTTTGTCTGGTTGTGAATTGAATTCTTGATTTCAATGCTTCTTTCCCCCATTACTGTTCAACCTTTAATTTTCAGACATTCATTGTTTCCTCAAACTGTCATTTCCTTTGTACAGTAATTCGAATTCCCATACCTTTCATCCAAAATATTTCAAAAACTAATTGACAATAATCCGTATATCGTTCTCGAATACGATAAAAGAGAAATAAAAATGTATTATTTAAGTAAAGTCAATATTGCTAGAACTAAATAGTTCAACTGACATCGAATGTATGTTAGCAACCATGAGGTCATGGTTTGAGTCCCCCTCCTCTGATGGTACTAAAAATAAATAAATAAGTAAAAACAACATCTCTATTTTTTTCATTAGATCGAATGTGATATGAAAATTAAACCTATATAAAATATAAAAGGTGAATGTCATCTTTAATCGCCAAGCAATGTTCATGTTGGCACTCGCATGATAATATATATGATGGCCACAAAATCCGTCTAGTGGAAACTATACAAGAATTAGGTCTAAACATGTGATTCATGTGATTTTCGTACGATTGGTGATTTATAATATGATAACTAAACTAAAAGAATCATCATTTACTCGTGTTAAAGTATTGATATGACTAAATTTACTACAATATATTAATTTAAGCTTTTTGGCTAATTAAGTGATTTCATTTGATATAGAGCACGAGACTCTATGTTTGAACCTTTGTAATGGTAACATTGGTTGTTATTTGTCGGACCTCTTACCATAAGCTACAATGATATGAATGTATTGTTATAATTTGTCAAAATTGACCTTCATTTATATATTTGAGAATTTATTTCTATCTGGCACATTTATGATAGGAATGAAAACAAATGCACTACAAAAATTCGAGGACCAGAATTTAATGAAATTTGCCGACAAACAATGATAAAATTTAAAAATAGGGTGGAAGTGCAAATAACTTATTAGACATGATTAGTTTTTTAAAATAAAACAAAAATAAAAATATTGATAAAAATAGATAATAAATGAATAAAACTCGAGGTGAAAAAGTGTTTATTGACTTAATTTTCAAAAAACCAAACAAAACAAATTATCTTGTTTAATTATTTTTGGATGCAGGGTGGAGAAGTCAGAATGGATTGAAAGCTATATGTTGGATTGGGCCTGAGCAGATACCTGGCTCGGAAAGAAATCTATTTGGGCCTTTTACTTGTGGGCCAAAACCGACCAAAGCCCATCAACTATTCATATCTATGTAGACATCCCACTATAAATGTATTATATGGAGCCTTTTGTTAGATTTTGGAGAATAAAATTTATCTAACCTAGTTTTAGAAAATCATTACGACTAATCGAATAATTAAGGTTCCATTTGATATCTATTTGATTTTTTGTTTTTATTTTTTTAAATTAAGTCTATAGACATTATTTCTACTTCCAAAATTCTTCATTTATTATATACTTTTTATCAATTGTTTTAAAAACAAGTTAAATTTTGAAAACTAAAAAAAATAGTTTTTAAAATTTTGTTTTTGTATTTAGAATTTGACTATGAATTCAATTGTTGTACTTAAAAATATGCAAATCATGGTAAGAAGTGGAGAGAAAATATGTTTAATTTTCAAAAACAAAAAACAAAACAAAATGGTTATCAAATGGGACTTAAAATATGCATGTGTTTTTAAATGTACAAATTATACTCTCGTGTTATTTTTTTGTCTTTAAAGTGATTGCTTTGTATATACATGTATATAGCTAATTCTATGTGATGGATTAAGCGATATGTAATATTTTAAAAAACATTGTTTTACCTAGTTAGACCCAAGTATAAATCCAACTAGAATCCTGGTGAGTATAGGGTCGAACTCAAAGATTGCGTTCTATTGATGCATTGACAATGATTATTTCGATTGTGACACGAATTGTTTGTTAAATATGCAATGAGTTTGTTCCTATTCTATCGCTAAGATAAATAGTAGTGAATGCAGTGCGGAGAGATGTAGGTTTTAAATGGATAAATATAAGGTTGAGAGAAATATTCACTGGAAATTCTTAAGTAACTGCATAAATCACGTGCTCAAGTAAATCACTAAAAAATCACAACCTACACTTCCAGTGTATCTAGCCACCATATCTTATTTCAGAATGCATGCAATGAGTATTTGATGCAAAATATGTCTATCTATTTTTAAAGATAATCTCTTCTTATTTTATGCGGTCTATATAATTTGTTTTTTCAAACATAGATTCATTCTATTTAGAACAATCTTTTGAGTTATCCAAATAGTTTATAAAACGTACATAAAACAAGTTGAACACACGATTAAGCTTTACTTAATTCATGTTAGTTGCAATGTTTCTCAACCAATAAGAAAATCAGTTGCTCGTGGTAGAAGATGGAGAGATGGATAAACAAAATACTATAGATGCATTCATATCGATAAAAGTAGTTTTTCAACGTTTTATACAGTATAAATAACAACAATAGTAGAGGAAAAGAGATAAAGATAGATTATCAAGTCGTGGGGGTGCAATTCCTTGCTCCTTTCGGCTCTGTAGATGACTGATTCGTAAGATTGTGCTAAATGTGAAGTTTTTCCTTTGTTTTTTCGGAAGAAATATTGAGCTTTCACTCAAGATTTCACGAGGGCTTGAAAGGGGAAGTGTTTATGAGGTGAGAAATTGTGCAGAGCTTCATCCAATGTCTTCACTATATCTATTGTAGGGAAATCTCGCTTAGTATTTATAGGTGTCAAGGACCACTTCTTCTCTCACTAATGATTGCACTGACAAGATGCATTAATTTCTATCCTCGATGCGTCGTCTGCCCCGCGTCAGAAGTTAATTGGCTATGCGGTGATACCTATAGGCATATGATCGCATGATATAATTAATTTCATGAATTTCTTACCAAGCTGTCGCATCTTCCAAAATTTTTCCCAATTATTTTAGATAAAAGAGGTAAAATAACTTGTATTTCTACAAGTCACTAATGCAAACGACATAATATGTGCAAAAACTAAACTAGAGAAATCTATAAAATAATAATAATAATAAAAAAGGGAAAAAACAACGTTAATAATCATTCAAACAAGTGTGAATTGTTAGATCGACAATTTCTACAAACTTTGTCAACACTTTAAAACCATGGTGAGTATAATTGACATAAAATGTGTTTTGATTACATTTTCAAGTGTTTAATTTAAAAAATAAGTAATTTCGCAAGAAATTAGAGTGTTTGACAACCACTCAAAATAGTTTTTCAAATATATTTTAATCCGTTTTCATAAATATTTAAATAAAAATGAATTTTTTGAATTTTTTTTTTCCTCGAGTCAATAGTATTGTGATCTAGTACACCAATTGCTAACAATACTAAAACATTGGCTCATATACGGTTAAATTTTTACCAATTAATTTGTTCATAATTTAATGGTTATAAAACAGATATTGTAATATATTTATCATATGATAAACCTTAGCCACGGATACGATTCTCAATCAACACTACGGATTCGAGCCATAGCACACGGTTTCATAAAACAGATATTGTAATATATTTATCATATGATAAACCTTTTTTCTCTACACTTTAATGCGCCATCTTAACATCTATTTGATCTCCCCACTTTCAAAATTGTCTAATATGTCACTGAATTTTCGTTTAGTATATAATAAGTTCATGAACTTTACAAATATCTAATAGGTCTCTTGTATTTTGAATTTTTAAGAAATTAATTGATCTATTAAATATAAATTTTAAATTTTGCATCAAATTAAAATTTATTTTTTCTTTTATTTTATATTTAGTAGATTCATGGTTTTTAAACTATATCAAATAGCTAAAAGATTTGTTAGACACAAAATTGAAACTTCAAATATCTATTGATCACAAAATTGAAAGCTTAAGGACCGTAACATTTGTAAGGACTTCAAAAATTTGTTAGACATAAAAATCAATAATTTGAAAATTTAATATACAATTCTAAAAATTTAAAGATCAAATAGACATCATCTTGTAAGGTTAAATTTATAATTTTTAACTTAAATAAATGAAAACTATGATTATCACAACCAATCAACAGGGTTGCATTTGGCATAAACTTTTGGGGGAAAGTGACAAAACTGCTTCCATATTTTAATTCCCAAGAGCATAGCACATGCAATCAAGAAGTGAAGATTTTGTTTCCAAATTAAAAAAGGAAAAAAAAAGTATTATTTGAAAAAGAAAAACAATATTCAAATTAACCGCACAAATAACAAACAATTACAAATGCACAAACTGATAAAATTAGTATATGAATGGTAAATTTTGTATAAAATATACCAGATATATTATTGATATATAAATGGATACATTAATACAATTAAAATTAAAATAATAAAAGAGAAATTTTTATGAATAAAAAAAATGTCAACTATTTACAGAAATAGTAAAAAAAAATACTGATAGACACTAACAGATTTTTATCAACGTCTATCAGTGTTAGACTTTTATCCGTTTCTATCACTAATAGATACTTATGAACTTCTATTAGTCTTTATAACAAAATTAAAATTTTGTTATTTTGTGTAAATAATTTTTTTTATTCTTCTATTTTTAAAAATTTTTCTAATAAAAACAGTAATCATTTTCTTGCTATATTAGCAAATTTGAAAAAAAAAATCATTTTTAAATTTGTAGATTAAAAAATATATATATTCTTGTACCTACACCTATTTTAAAAGTATAGCACATGCAGACAAGAAGTGGAGATTTTTTCTTGTACTTGTAACTATTTTACCAAATAAAAGTTTTTGGGAATTGATTTCTAATTATTCAAATTTAAACTATGAATACAAATATCCAAATAATTGAAAATTAGTTAAAAGTCACTTTTGTCCATTAATTTTCATTAAAACAACAATTTAATCCCTAATGATTTGGTCATTTTACTATTAAATTTGTAATAATTTAGTCACTAAATACAAAGTGACAATTTAGTCCCTAGACTTTACAATTTGTAACGAATTAGTCATTTTTGTAAAAAAATATTCTTAAGATTTAATGAAATTTCTTATCTATGTATATTGTTAAATTGATTGAAAATCAAATTTTTTTAATAAATTATAAAGATTATGTTGTTACATAATAAAATTCAACACTTAATTTTGATGAGGGTTTCATAATAGGGACTAAATTATTACAATTTTCAAAATACAGAGACCAAAAATTTCTTATTTACTAATGTTCAGTCACAAAATTATTAGAGAGTTGAAAGTATGTGAACCAAATCGTTATCAATAAAAGTTCATGAACTTAATTGTTACTTTAATGAAAGTTTAGAGGACCAAAAGTGACCTTTAACCTTGAAAATTTAAACGAAATGAGGTTTTTTCTTTAATATATATTAGGTTTAAATCCTAATTTGGTCCCTGAATTTTGAATATTTTTCTATTTTGGTCCTTAAACTTTAAAAAAACATTCATTCTAGTCCCTGAACTTTTAAAAAATGCTTACTTTGGTTCCTGCTATTAAGATTCTTTCGATTCTTAAACATAATGGTGAGATGACTTGTATTTTTTTTTATTTTTTTTATTTTTTTTTTATGATTAGACTGCCCAAATAAGTTAGTTATGTTTTAAAAAAAAAAATCTAAGATTCCAATTTTTACTTCATCTTCTTATTGTTCAACCCATGCTAGATGCAATTTCATCCTTAAATAGGTTTCATTCATAAAAGGTTAACATAATCTTGACTGTAAATACCAAAATAAACACTTTTTAAAAATTCAGAGACTAAAACATACATTTTTTAAAATTTATGGATCAAAATAAAATAAGATTCAAAGTTTATCGATCAAAATAGGATTCAAACATATATTATTATTATTATTATTATTATTATTATTTGGGCTATATTTCTAAGGACCTTTAATAATAATATTGTTGTTTTCAAAACTTATTAGAGAAATAGTATTGTTTTGAAACTTATTAGAGAAATATTGTTGTTTTGGGAATTCGAGGCTAGAGGTCGAACGTTGAGAACTCGACTAATATGGAGGTCGAACGTTGAGAACTCGACGAACAAAGGAAAACTTGGAAACAATACATAAGCCGAAATTTCAACCCTCGACAAGGGAAATCTCGCGAATCTCGCTTAGGTTGTCGAAGGT
>NC_052349.1:5086892-5094362 GCF_009727055.1 Benincasa hispida | reverse complement strand
TGAAGTTTCGACACACCATGCCAACCTCGAGATTGCGGGTTTTATTACTTTTCTTTTTCTTTATAGAGGAAATAAAGTAATGAGATGGTATACTATATGTATCTGTGTACTCGAGCTACTTCTAACAACCTATGCATTTTGTTATCAATTTCGAATTAGACGGAGGCTTGTGGGATTGACGTGAGGGGTGGGGATGACTATATTTCTGAGAACAAACTCCAGGCGAATATGAAGCGCATGGATACAAGTTATGCCTTGGAATGAAAGACAATTCCGAATTAGCTTTGTCTACAAACAAAAAGTAGATCCATAAATAAAAAAAATGTTTGTGATTGTTCTAGAGAAAATGAAAGCTAGTAATCATTAATGGAAAAATAACAACAACAACAGAGAGAGCGAGAGCGAGAGCGCGAGATCGAGATCGAGAGAGCGAGAGAGCGAGATCTTAGGAGAGAGCGAGAGTGAGAGAGCAAGATTCTTAGGAAGAGAGTGAGAGTCTTCACTTTATTTGAACTTTCCATAGACTATAATTGAATATATTAGATTATTATACTATAATTGAATAATCATTAGACAATAAATTGAATATATTAAATTATTATACTATAATTGAAATAATCATTATAAAACACAATTGAATATATTAGATTATTAATACTATAATTGATAATCATTAGACAACAAATTGAATATATTAGGAATAATCATTAGACAATAAATATGAATGTATTAGATTATTATACTATAAATTGAATATATTAGATTATTATAATATAAACTTTATTGATTACAAAAAAAAATAATAAATGAATATACAGTAGATTATTATAAAAAAAAAATTGAATATACAATAAATTATAATAAAAAAAATTGAATATACAATAAAATGAAATATATAATAAAAAAATTATTTATTATCAATCGCTAACTATCTGAAGCCCGTCTTAGTAACGAAGGATACTTCCTTCGATTTTGTCCTAACTGGTTACAAAATCCACATCGTTGTCGAGTAGCTGGTTCTGTCCAATCCATCTCGTTGTGATAATGTGAACTTGCTCATATAACATTCTTCAAATGTGTGAACTATTTCGAGAAAAGAAGAGCAGAAATAAAGGATGCATTGGAGCATCAAGATAACCCAGGACCTGTTGATCCCGATGTTTTGTACGACCAGTCCATTCATCGATCATATGTTGGTATGGCGAGATCGTACTACTGGAGAAATATCTTGCAGACGTCGAGAGGCAGGATTTATTCAGTTAGACTGGCATCTGATCACAGCCTTGGTTGAGAGATGGAGGCCTGAGACGCATACATTCCATATGTCTGTTGGAGGAGTGCACTTCACTCTACAAGACATAGAAGTGTTGTTGGGGTTACCTGTTGACGGGGAGCCAGTCACCGGAGTGATGTACGATGAACTAGTTTAGAAGTTTGTCATTGTACCTCGGTGTGACCCCACCTGCCGACAAGATTAAAGGATCGTGGTTAAGTTTAATAATGGTTAGGAACACAATTTTGTGAGCTCACAGATGATGCAGACGAGGAAACTGTCATAAGATATGTGCGAGCATATATACTACAAATGATGGGTGGAAGTCTGTTTTCAGATAAATCAAGTCAATTTTGTTTCACTCGATGTTTCTGCCACTGTAGCTAACCCCATGAGCGGGGCGCTATTCGTTGGGTGGAGCATGCTTGGCATGGTTGTATAGACAACTATGGCAAAGCAACAAGACCTGAGGTTCAAGAGATAGTTGGGTCTTCTCATACTTTTGTAACTATGGGCTTGGGGCGATTTTCCAACATGGCTACACAGCTACATCAATGTTAATGACCTCAGTTATTGGACGAGCCTACGGTTCTCGTATGTTGTTTTAATTCAATTTAAATTTTTAATATACCGATCTAGTTAAATTTAAATTCAAAATTATCAATCTAAATTATTCACTTTTATTGTATTTGTCTTTAATATTCTTTAATATAATATTTTTTGTGTTTCAGTTATTTGGGAGCGTACAAAATTATTGTGCATACTTTGGCCTAATTTTTGTACGAATAGTTAAAACATATGGCGGACGATGAGTCCATCTCATATGTTTTCACATTGGTGAGTTGGCATCTTCCTAACAGGGTGATGAGACATTCGGTTTTTAGCAGGATATCCCCATCGCCTTGTAATTTACTAAACCCGTACTGCATGATATGCCTAAGGACTGGAGATTGGCGAAAAAGTTGTCATTTTGGTAGTGCGATGACACTATTGTGCAAGGTTTATTGCAGTGGGGGTTTCTTTGAACAGTTTGACATTAAATGTCACTCCAGAATATATTTATTGGTATATAATATCACAATGCACTACGTCACTGCGTCACGGGAGCGCTGTGGGTCATCTGGTAAAATGAATGGAATATTATCTAATTTTTTAAATTAAATTTTATTTAAATATTTTTCTAATTGTTTTATTAATTCACAGAGATCAAGACAATAGTATATTCCGGTGAGGTTTGCGAATGATCGAAACCGTCTTGCGTATATGTGTGACAACCAAAGCTATATACGAGGAAATTCAATATATATGTACGATATTATCCATGTCCTTCCCAAACCAATCTCAGTATATTTTATGATCTCATTGGAAATCATATAAAGACAATTTGTATTTAATATACGCGATTTGGGCAAGATTTTACGATTTAAGAAGCCAACTCCTCTTGTACAGATTGATGTATGAATCTACTAAACTGTGTTACCTTAATTAGATCGAATTACTGATTTTTGGTTTAACCTTACGACATAGGAAGAAATGGAAAGGACCTGTTCGGAAGAGGAAGAAGTTTGATGAGCGTTGCACATAATGTGGAAGAGTTGCCCCCTAATGACGGCAACGCAAGTCTCAACTGGTTATGTTAGTCCGATGATGATGATGCCAGCATCTTGTTTCAGGACATTTATGACTCAAAGGTTGGTCCTTGCTGTCTTCATACGTCATGGAACATGGTCGGGGTCGTGGAGAGCATAATGAATATTTAATATTTGAAGTGCCTGCAGAGGTACCAGGAGCAACATCAAGAAGAACCCGAGCAACCTCAGTTCGAAGTCGACGACGACAACCAACTCGAAATCGACGAGTCTGCGCTTGGTGGGACTCATTGATTTTTTGTAATTATTTTTTATAATGACCGATATTTAATTTACATTTTTTTAAATGTTTATGAGTTTATTTTTTTTAATTTATCTTTTTAGAGTTTAAAAAAATAATAAATATTTTTAGAATTTTTTTATAAAATGGAAAATTAAAAAAAGAAGAAGGAAAATGATTAGAAAGAATAAGGCTCGGAATGTGTAATAATTAAAAAGAAAAAAAAGGGAAATTTGTTACGGTATTCTTCCGCTCTTATCAAAAATCTCGCTCTCGCTCTCGATCTCGATTTCACTCTCGCTCTCGCTCAAAATCTCACTCTCGCGCCTCAAAATCTCGCTCTCATCAACACTCTCGCGTCTCTCATAATTCTCGCTCTCGTCGGATAATTTGATATAGCCGTCGTTAGCCTGTTAGCGGCAAAAAGAAGGAGATATCATCTAGCTGCGTTTAGTTTAGTCAGCACTTTGCTGAGATGACAGAATCCGTTTGGATAGTAAAAACAACAATATTTTCCTTTAAAAAAAAAGGAAGGTCCGAGGGTTCAAAACAATAATATTTCCTAGGGTCGAATTTTGAACCGTGAGCTCACAGATGATGCAGACGAGGAAACTGTCATAAGATATGTGCGAGCATATATACTACAAATGATGGGTGGAAGTCTGTTTTCAGATAAATCAAGTCATTTTGTTCACTCGATGTTTCTGCCACTGTTAGCTAACCCCCATGATGCGGGGCGCTATTCGTGAGGTGGAGCATGCTTGGCATGGTTGTATAGACAACTATGCAAAGCAACAAGACCTGAGGTTCAAGAGATAGTTGGGTCTCTCATACTTTTGTAACTATGGGCTTGGGAGCGATTTCCAACAATGGCTACACAGCTACATCATGTTAATGACGCTCAGTTAGTTGGACGAGCCTACGGTTCTCGGTATGTTGTTTAATTCAATTTAATTTTTATATCACCGATCTAGTTAATTTAAATTCAAAATTATCAATCTAAATTATTCACATTTTTATTGTATTTGTCTTTAATATTCTTTAATATAATATTTTGTGTTTCAGGTTATTTGGGAGCCGTACAAAATTATTGTGCATACTTTGCCTAATTTTTGTACGAATAGTTAAAACATATGGCGGACGATGAGTCATCTCATATGTTTTCACATTGGTGAGTGGCATCTTCCTAACAGGGTGATGAGACAATTCGGTTTTTAGCAGGATATCCCATCGCCTTGTAATACTAAACCCGTACTGCATGATATTGACCTAAGGACTGGAGATTGGTCCGAAAAAGTTGTACATTTGGTAGTGCGATGACACTATTGTGCAAGGTTTATTGCAGTGGGGGTTTCTCTTGAACAGTTTGACATAAATGTCACTCCAGAATATATTTATTGGTATAATAATATCACAATGCACTACGTCACTCGTCCGGGAGCAGCTGTGGGTCATCTGGTAAATGAATGAATATTATCTAATTTTTTAAATTTAAATTTATTTAAATATTTTCTAATTGTTTTATAATTCACAGAGATCAAACAATAGTATATTCCGTGAGGTTGCGAATGATTCGAACCAGGTTCTTGCTATATGTAGTGACAACCAAAGCTATATAGAGGAAATTCATTATATGTACGATATACCATGTCTCCCAAACAATCTCAGTATATTTTATGATCTCATTGGAAATCATATAAAGACAATTTGTATTTAATATAGCGATTTGGGCAAGAATTTTACGATTAAGAAGCAACTGCCTCTTGTACAGATTGTGTATGAATCTACTATAACTGTAGTCTACCTTATTAGATCGAATTACTGATTTTTGGTTTAACACCTTTACGACATAGAGAGAAATAGGAAAGGACCTGTTCGGGAAGAGGAAGAGTTTGATGAGGTTGCACATAATGTGGAAGAGTTGCCCCCTATGACGCAACGCAAAGTCAAACTGGTTAGTTAGTCCGATGATGATGATGCCAGCATTTGTTCAGGACATTATGACTCAAAGGTTGGTCCTTGCGTCTTCATACGTGCATGGACATGGTCGGGGTCGTGGAGAGCATAATGAATATTTATATTATGAGTGCCGCAGAGGTACCAGAGCAACATCAAGAAGAACCCGAGCAACCTCAAGTTCGAAGTCGACGACGACAACCAACTCGAATCGACGACGTCTGCCTTGTGGGACTCATTGATTTTTGTAATTTTTTTTATAAATGAAATATTTAATTTACATTTTTTTATGTTTATGAGTTATTTTTTTTAATTTATTCTTTTTAGAGTTTAAAAAAATAATAAATATTTTTAGATTTTTTTTTATAAAATGGAAAATTTAAAAAAAGAAGAAGAAATGAATTAGAAAGAAAAGGCTCGGAATGTGTAATAATTAAAAAGAGAAAAAAAGGGAAAATTTGTACGGTATTCTTCGCTCTCTATCAAAAATCTCGCTCTCGCTCTCAGATCTCGATTTCACTCTCGCTCTCGCTCAAAATCTCACTCTCCGCCTCAAAATCTCGCTCTCATCAACACTCTCGCTGTCTCTCATAATCTCGCTCTCGAATTTGATTAGCTCGTTAGCTCGTTAGCGGCAAAAAGAAGGAGATTCATTAGCTCGTTATTTAGTCAGACTTGCTGAGATGACAGAATCCGTTTGAAAACAACAATATTTTCCTTAAAAAAAAAAGGAAGGTCGAGGGTTCAAAACAATAATATTTTCCTAGGTCGAATTTTGAACCCTCGACTTATTTAAAAGAATAATATTTTTACAAATAGTTTGAAAACAACGATATTTTCCTATATAGTTTCTAAAAGTATAATATCCTTTTAATTTTTCCTATTTATAAGCCAACCTATATGGCTGAATTATTGAATAAAGAGGGATTGAGGAAGCTGACCGACACGGTTCAAAAGACTCCCACTCTTGTCTTGCCTAAAAATATAATATCGCCCATTTCCAGCCAGTAATTGTCAGTCGCTAAAGAATAAATTTTATTAAATAAAATAATTTCGGTCCATTCTAATCCGGTGTTATGCATGTTTGACGGATTATTCTGTGCTTTTTTTTCCCTTTCGTTTTTCAGATTTGAATTTAGTTTGCTATATATTTCATAATTCTCACGTGGTATATTTTGAAATTTGTCCATAAAGTGGTAAGAACTAGCCCTCTAAATTCTCAAATTTAAAAAGAGTGGATCTATCCAATTGAATATAGCTAAATCGAATTAAAATATTAGATATTTTAAATATTATATTGTTATGGACAATAAGACATCTAGATATCTTTATAATTGTATGGTATTATCCACTATGATTACTTTACTTTTGATTTCATCCTAATAAATTTCATACCAGTTAATCATTGTCACTTATAAATTCATGATCTCTCGATTATCTTGCTAGTATAATATTTTGTTTGCATTTCAAACATATATTTGAATTTTTACTCAACTCCATTGACATGGGAGAAGAGAGAAAAAGAAATAGGCCTGGTTTGTTATGAAATAACACGATTTTAATTTAGTTAAAATATCATGTTGGCCATTGTACTTTTGAATTTGTTTAGTTTTAGTTACGATACTTTTAAAAATTTTAGGTTTAAACCTTAAAAGATAATTTTTAGGACAATTTGAAATTTGGTGAAATGACAATAATGGTTTTTCTACAGTAAAGTATATTATGGTTTCTAAAATTTATAGTAAGGCTAACATACTACAAAGTTTTCATAAAGGATCACTATTACAGAAATTGGATTACTTGACGTTTTTCCAATGTCAAGTAGAGGGTATACTTGACATTAATAAAAGCGTCGTGTATTCAACTATCAAGTATAATGTCATAACTTGATACTGTAAAAATGTCAAGAGAAATTATTTTTAACACAATTTCCGTGTCAAGAAATATAATACACTTGACACTTATACATGTCCAGTGTATTAATTCTTGACACTTATTATTATGATTACTCTTGACATTTTTTTATTTGTCAAATATATTTTTACCTTGACACGAAATAATGGTCAAGTAATCTAATTCTTGACACGTTTCCAATGTCATCTATGCTCTTTTTTTTTATCGATGGGGGTTAAGGGTTTTTTTGGAAGAAAATTTGGATGTGCACGAGAAAAAGAAGGGTTCTGTTTAAAACCATACCCCTCTCCCGACGCACCCGACGGCGTCGGGAGATCCGTCGGGAGTTCCGACGAACCTTTACAGCATCGAGAGTTCCCGAGGAAACCCGACGGTCCTTTACTTCGCTTGGGAGAGACGCGTCACTTCCGACAACCTAACTCGACGCCTTTTTGAGTGTCCCGTTTTTTCTTGTATTT